>NW_005434604.1:11642-51467 GCF_000315625.1 Guillardia theta CCMP2712 | reverse complement strand
GGGGGGGGAGGAGGGAGGGAGAGGGAGAATGAGCATTGTTTGCATGCTGATTGGCAGAGCAAGGGTTCCCACCAGGAGAACTTCCTTCCATGAAGCTGCTTGACGACTTGCGAGAGCGGAGGAGGAAAACTTTAGCGATGCCAGGCATCATGCGATAAATGACAAAAATTTCAATGCACATAGACATAAAGGGGAGAGCTCAATCCTCCCTCCTACATGTACTCGCTGACAAGCTTCTCCATCTCCGCATTCCCCACCTCCCGAGCCAGCTCGAGCATGGAGCGACCCGCCTCATCCACAGCCTTCATGTTGCTCCCTGCCTTCAAGAGAACCTGTCCTGCCGTCAACCTCCCTCCCCTCGACAGAAACATGCTCACCTCCAATGCATAAGGCCGATTCTGCTTGATCGCGATGGCCAGGGGGAGGAAGGAGGGCGAATCACTAAAGCCCAGCATAGTCTGATAGTCCTAGCAGCGCGTCATCCCGCTGCAGGCACAGAATCGCTCCACCTGAGGGGAGTCGACCGAGTCTCTCAGCAGCTCTTCGAGGGCCTGCCCGTCGTCCTCGGAGATGAGAGCGATGACCCTGCATGGCAGGAGTTCACTTGCTGCAGAATTTTCACAGGATGCATCACTTGTTCTTGAGCTGAAGAGACGAGCCTTTCTGACTCTTCTTTCCCCAGCTGATTCGGATGCGGAGCGTCAGGGAGCGTCATGAAAAGGGAGAACACGGGCTCTACTTTGATTTCAGTTTGTTCTGAAGGAAGACGCTTTCCTGCACACGAGGTTATGACGAAAAACACGAAAGAGAGAGCAAGGCAAACCTCATCGGCCATCGTTTGATAGTAATCGGCGCTGCCTCTCATATTCATCCTCCTGACACATCAAATAGTGAAAAAGGAACAGGCAGAACTGCTCTGAAGCTCTCTCACATTTCAAGAAGTTCGCCTGGGTCGACAACTTTGGGCGTCCCTGCTCTTGGCGACAAATTGATTGGCTTCCTCAAGATCCATCCAATCACGTAAGCCACCCCGTAGAAGGTCCCAGTGAGCAGATCGAAGAGGAGCCTTCGGACATCCTTGGATCGCGCATCCTCTGCTGCCTTGCGCCATACCTCCAGCTTCGACGTGATCTTGGTGGTTGGCCTGCGATCCATGGCTTCTCTTTCAAGCTCGTCAATGTCTGTTGGGGAGTCGTAGGTCTGCGCAAACTGCTCGAACTGCTCCTGCGTCTCACTCTTCTTGTCCTGCAGCTTTGAGCCGGCCGTGCTCAGCTCCTCCAGCCTCTTCTTCCGCAAATCAGACGAGATCTCATACCTCCGCTCGGTATCCTTCAGCTTCACCATCCTGTTCACAGCCATCCCCCGAGGGGAAGTGTTGGAGAGGAACTCGTTCTCGCCGTTCTCAAACATCTTTGCTGCCCTCGTCACAGCGCTGTCGGGATCACGGAGGCGAGCAAGCTCGGCCTCCTCCTTCCACTTCGCCAGCTTCTCTTGCATCGCTCTTCGCCTCTCGTCTCCACCCTGCCATTGCGCGGCGCTGTCAACCTCATCCTGCCCATCGTTAGACTGCAGCGATCTGCATCCGACTCGTCGTGAGTTGACAGCCGACTTTGAGGATCGGTCGTGTCCGGGGAGTAAATGCTTGACGGGAATGAACGACATGCAACCTGATCACGAAATAAGGATCACCATCTAACTGCTGCAAACATCCTTCACCCTGCGTCCTCTGAGACTCGAGAGATCGGGAGGTTGGAAGAAAGACCACCTGCCAAACAGTTCAGCACGCTTCCTTTCAGCCATCAGACGTATCACCGTCATCAAAAACAAGAGAGGAAAGAAGATGGGCATCTCCCTGCTCCGATGACCAAACTGTCAGTGATAGAGCCGAAGACCAATATCTGAAATTGGACGAAACCGCCTCCAATCCATTCCATGCACACACAACTGCATTATTCGCTCGTACTTGAATCACAAGACAAGATTTCCATCTCTCACACTAAAGCGCAGGACTGCGGCAACCCATCCACCACCAGCATGGCCGAATCAGCCTACCTTGCCCGGCCGCCGAACCCTACGCCCGCCATGGCGGCGGGAAAATTTCAAAAAGGACGATTATAATTATTGGTCAACCAGCCAGTGACGCCGGGGCCCGGGCCGGTATCGATGATTAGGTTGCTGAACTAAACCCAGCGAAGGGGCGCCATGGCAGCAGGTGAGGCGGTTGTGAGCGTGGAGGGGCGATCATGTAGATGCGAAGGAGCAGACTCTGCCATGTCCATGTTGCGTGTTTAGCAGACTTCGTAATACTTGCGTGGAACTCGTGAATGAGTTGCTGTTCTTCCGTGTCTCCGAGAACGTGAACATGGCAGCTGACATGTGTTTCGTATCCTAGCAGGCTGTTGTCGAAGTTGGCTCCCCAACGTTCTATTGGTCCTGGTTCTGTTCGCGGGAGCAGTAGACTCGAGGCAGCAAAACACAGGCAAGGCGAAATGCTACGAGGCCCCCTCCCTTTCCTGACGCTGTTTGAAACAGAAGATGTCCCCATAGAATATCATAGAAGTCAACCAGATCGTCCCACGTTGCAGTACGTGTACGTCCAGAAGGGTCCTCCTCTGGTGACTGCTCGATCGTTCGAGACGGCAAGAAACATGCATGCTGGCGTTCCCTTGGACGGCATTGAATGGTTGCGGCCTGCAGAGCATTTTGTCAAGGTCCCGCCCAGACGCATGCTAGCAGTGCAGAAGCCTTCGGCCTTCGAGGGCGTTCCTCCCTGGATGTTCCTCTTGACGTTCGTGGGCGCTGTTGTGGGTATCATTCTGCTGTTCCAGCTAGCAGAAAGGATATGGGACAAGAGGCAGGAGCCGACGTGATGAGAACAATCTCGCAGCTGCCCGCCGTGTCGCTCTCGAGCCTGCTCGAGGCGTTGTAGTAACAAACAAGTTCATAGCACAAGTAAGATTGAAGATAGGAATGAATGTGATGGCAGAGACGGACACCTCCGTCCCGTTGTGCTTTCCGAGCCAACACGTTGCGTGCGAATCGAGAAGGTGTGAAGGGAAGCGGATCATAATAAGGAAGAATGCTTTACTACTTGGAGGCGCTTCCATTCCCGTTTCCATTCAGACCGACCTGCTGCCTCAGCTTGTGCACCTCGGCCGCAAGTACCTGCAAGTGCAGCTAGAGTCATCACTTGCTACATGTCGCTGACCGCAATAACCTTCTTTGCCCGCTGGAAATGCTCTTCCTCCTACATCAACGTCAGGAGATGATCGGACCCTTGGAAGCTATCAGGGGCCACCTGCTTCCGCTTCGCTCTCTCCTCTTGCAGCTGTCTCTCCGACTCCGCCAGCTGATTCCTGTTGGAACGTTGAGCGCGGAATTGCGTTGGGGGGACGGAACAAGTAAGTATAACCTCAGCTCTTCACAAGATTTCTCGAGCTCCTGCGCTCTCATCGTCGATTCTGAAGCTTGCAGGGAAGGATCCTTCTTTGTATTCTGGCAACACAACTTGGAATCTCACAACCTTTGAAAAGCCTCCTACCTCTAAATCCTTGATTTTCTGATCTTGAAATTTCTTAATCAATGCATCTGCTTGTATCTTTGCAATCCTCAGTGGCTGAAAACCCGCATGGCACTCCTGACCTGTGCGTAGAGCTGCTCTCTCTCTTTCTTGAGACCGTTAACAAGATCTTCAAGCTCCTCCACTTTTGTCTTGATGAAAGTCAGAACCATCATACCACACGTGGAACACAATCACCTGGAGCGACGCATGCTCACCAATCCTAATTGACATCAGCCCCTGGCTTGATGGTCAGCATTGCATTCGTAGTTGAGAAATGCCAAGCTTGACCTTTGTCACAGCCGTCACTCCACTCGAAACTGCTGCACGAAGCCCCTGCTAGGTATCCATCACCCTCCAGGCCGGCATATTCTATCTTACCTGAGGGACTTGCGTAGATGTTATGGCATCCATATTCACCGCCTCTGCCATCTGTTTTGCGGTCTGCAGTTTTTCCCATTTGTATAGGATCAACAGCGGAACAAGATGCTGCGGGAGAGGCATTCAGCGCCATCTCAGTCAAGCCAGTCATCGACTTACGTCTCTCACACTGTGTGACACACTTGCTAAGTTGATCAAGCAATGCCTTTCTTTCTGCAAAAGGAAATGCCCAACTACTTGGATCACAGCACGGAGGGGTATCGACTGTAACCCGAACTGGACAAGGTCGTTCATCTTGAGCGATCCCCTGTGGAAGGATCATCAAGGCAAACGAGCCCAGCACCTCCCACCTTTCCTTCTTCCCCGAAGCGCCTCCTTGAACCTGTCCCTTGACATTCAGATGCAGATCCAGAATGGTATTTCCATTTGCTCACCACTTGCGTTTCACCCAAGTCTTGAACACTCCTCTCCAACATAGAGGCATAACGAGTCACTTGCCTTGAGAGGTGCAATATCTCTTGACGAGGATCCTTCTTGCTTTCAGAAGCTTGTGTCACAGCCTTGGGCAGTATCTCCTTGTATTCGATGCTTCGCTCGAGCTTGTCTCGGTTCACCATGCCCGATACTTTGGCGGCAGCTGCTCGAGCTGCTGGCGACGGACCTGGTAGTGGTGGCGGTGACATGGAGGGCACTGGAGCTGATGTTGGTGACAATGATCGGAAGGGGGTTGGAATTGGCGATGAGGCAGAATTTCCTCTACACGATAAATTCAGGTGCAACCTGATATTCATTCTAACTGGAACTCACCTGGACTTGTCCTTCAGCCACGCCCATCCTTCTCCGTCTTCCATCTTTCCTGTTGCAGCGTTCAACTACAATGCCGGTAAAGTTTTCCGGGTTGTCGCTCGAGATCTTTAGCAGTACCATCCCTCGTACTTCAGACCCAATAGTCTTTGTATCCCTTAGCTACCCTCTCCAACTCATCACAATCCTCTCCTCTCCATTCCCATGATTGTTCCTTTAATTTCTTCCCTACGTTGTTACTAAGTTATTTTCCCCGTTCTCTGCTTCCCCTCCCTTCCCCCTCCTTCCCCTCCGAATCGTTCACAAACCCATAGATGGCTGCTGCTGAACAAATTCCTTTTTTATTGACTGAAAAAGAAGGGCAAACCGGAGCAAACAAAGGAGGGGGAGGATAAAGCCTTAAAACCCGCCTCAATAAAATACTAGGAAACGAAGGAGGCAGCGAAAACCGCTACACCAACCACGCAAGCGACGGCATGCACGACAAGCAGGGGAACAAGGATCAGGACAAAGAGCAGTAGCGCAAGGCCCCTGCGAGGAGGACGGCAAGACCCATACGAGAGCGATACTGCCGAAACAGACGAGCACGCAAACGATGAAAGCCAGGGTCCCCATACACCGCCTCCTGAGCGCATCCATCCCACTCCGCTGTCAGCGTAGCTCCATGGTGATCCGCCAGGTACCAGAGAAACCGCAAAGCGTCAGCATGAAGAAGACCATCCGTACCTTCAGTGAAGGGAAGAAAGGCCTTCGGTGGGTGATGGGTGCCATAACTTGCGCGATGATCGGAAATCTTCTGTTGGGCGGGGCCGGAGAGCACAGAAAGTCCGACGGGGCTGCCGCTGCTGTTGTAGGGATGAGTCATCGTGAAGTCCAGAACCAGCCCATTCCAGGTGTGGGTGGAGAGGCCAGGGTGCCAAAGGTCGCCCATGTGTCGGTTGGTGGGGCCATGCTGAGGAACAAGGGTCCGGGTGTGTCGCAGTCCCTGTTGATGGAGCTTCGTGACGATACCAGCTTCCACACAAATGTCGCGAAGAACCACAGTACACTGCTCATGTGCGGTGGTCCATAGAGCAGCGCGATGACGACAATTGGCCAAATGAGAGACACTGCTTCCCGCCGATGCATCTAGAGCTGTAGCACAACGATCACAGGTGGGAGGCAGCTTAGCCGGGGGTAGCCCATGCAGGAAGCGATCGACCCCTCGTGCGAGGTGGATGGGACACTGGTTGGAAGGGTGAACGTTGGTGGCCTCCATCAGAGAGTATTGCAAGCGCCGCTGTGGGTTTTGAGTCTTCCGAAGGAGGGGCTCCAGGGGGAACGGGGTAGAAGACTGACTCGCTGCCTCGGGGGGATAGAGCTCCACCGTGTAGCTGCCATGAGCCCGGAGGAGAGCTGCCTGAACCTGAGATAAGTGCGCCCGCCACTCAAGGTGAGGGGGAAAAGTCTGCATCAGCCGTCCTGTGACTGAACGCTGGGGGGGGAGAAAAGGAGGTTGGCGCCCGCGAGTTGAAAGAGCGCTGGAGATGGGATCGAATTGTGCAAACGTGCGTCCTCCAGGTCACTGGGGTCCAGGTATTGCGGCACTCCACGATCAACCAGGGCCCGCCTTGGTTGGATCAGGGCAAAGACGCAGCCCCCCAGCAGGTTGATCGGCATGCCCGTCACCGCGTCCGCAAAGGTCCCGTGCGGGCAGAGCTCGGTGCACCTGACAGTCAACAAGATGGAAAATAGGCAGCCTGCACACAGTGATGTTTTGCTCATGATCGCATTCATCGTCGCGCTCTTTTTCCTTAGCATCTAATATTGAAGCTCATGCAATATATACTGATCACACAAAAAGAACATAAATGATCAAGCTGGGATTACAAAGGGAACAATCAACACCAAACTTTTAGAAATAGTTTTGAAGAAAACCAATTTTCAAATAACAACTCTCATTACAAAAAAAATCATCATACCAACCTCAACACACAGGAACCCGGGTCCAAACCAAGTTTCTCCCGATGAGACCTCATCCTCCTGGCAGCCGACCCCAGCAGACCCTGGAGCTCTCCCTCCTCCACGTAGTAGTCATCCACCAGGCCCATCATCCCCTCGCCAGACTCCCTCCTAGGCATGATCCTCCCGTGGTTCCCCCTCCCGGACTCATTCGACTGCAGAGGAGAGACCTTCATCGCGTGGTGCATGAAGGTGCTGCTGGACCACTTGAACCCGACAACTCAGCCATCGTAGACCCACCCCAAGACCATGCGGATACACATGAATGTGACCCCACTCGGGCCTCCCACAGGACCTCCCCAGCCCCCGCTGCACGCACCCGACGAACTTGTAGTAGTTCAGGCCCTCCATCCCCAGCCTCCTGCAATCTCCAGGCAGACCGCCCAGGATCCTCTCCCCAAGAAGCCAGTGCAGAGCCCCATTGTCCGCGTTCATGCGCGAATACCCGTGGATCGAATTCCTCTTGTGGTGCAGATTGAACCAGTCAAACAGGAACCGCCTCCCGTACTCACTGTTCCTCGCGATGTACTGCGCTGCCACCTCGTTGTGGAAACGGTGGTAGAAGTAAAAGTCCTTCCCACTGGAGGTCCACTCCTCTATGCAGTGCCCGGGGATTCACAACCTCGCTGTCCCCGTCGAGCGAAACGATGTAGTCGCCCTCTCCCACATCCTGTATGTAGTAGTATGCCACACACACCCTTTTGAAGAAAAAACCGTCCACCTCACCGCACCGGGGGTCTTTCACATCAAGAACCTGAGCAGAGTACCCCCGCTGCAGCGCATAGCACCTCACCGAGTCGCTGTTCGAGCTGTACTTCTCGGCAGCGCCCTGGCTCGACAAGATCAGGAAGTGATACTTCACCCCTCCCATGACCTGACCGGCCGAACGCCCACTTGCTTCCAAAGGTGCCTTGCCCGAGACATTCTTCAAAATCTGGACTGCTTTCAAAACATCGTCCTGAGTCGCATTCCGAGCCCTAGGCTTCTAAATCCCTTCGACTCAAAAGCCCACTACTTCTTATGCACCCAAGAACAGCATGTTTCCTCTGATATAGACTCTGATATAGTTTCCTCTGATATAGACAGAGGAAACATGCTCCTCTCACCCTCTCACCTATTCCATACTCTGCCGTTCTACACCCTCGATTTCCTCCCCCTCCCTCAAAACCAAAGCATACCCATGCTTGTACCCTGCCCTGATGCCCATGAAGCACTTCAGCACCCTGACCAACACATACACCAACAGCAGCACAAAAACAAAGTACGAAAGAAACGCGGGGACCACCACCCACAGCAAAGTCTGTAGCCACGACCTCCTGCTCTCCATCCCGAGATGCACCAGGTACGCCTCCGAAGTGTCACACAGCATCTTGATCTCATAGGTCTCGCAGGGATGCATGTACCCCCTCGGGATCAGCACAGCGTCGGAGGCATTCCCCGAATGGATCGGGTTGTAGAAGAGCCTGGTCCCAGTCCCAGTCCAGGTCTCCGTCACGTTGCCAGCCGAGATCATGTCAAGCGCACTCCTCAGTTTCCCATGCCTGGGCATGGACCCAAACATCCCATTCGGAGTCCTGTTCCCAAGCATCAGGCTCCAGTGATCCAACCAAACTCGGTGTAGAAGAATGGATACTGCACCAAGGGATGCATGCTCCTCTTGCACGCGAAGTCGACGTCAAAATAACTCCCGCCCAAGTGGTGGAGGATCGCGTACCTGGCAACGTCCGACCTCCTCACAATCAGATCCTTCAAATCATGGACGCTGTTGTTCAGCCTCTGCTGGTAGACCTCAAATACCCCCGAATAGTGCCTGTCCCTCCATTGGGTGAAATTGAGCTCGCTGTTGATACTACGGCATAAAACAATATTCTCGTGAACCTGCTGTGGAATACTGCTGTTCCCTAGCCAGATCTGATGCACCGCGAGCGGGATCCACTCATGCATTTCAGGGAAAACGAGGAATGTGGATTCATTTATAGCAAAGAATAGTATTCAATCATCTCATACACCTCAGGTCCCCCAAAGATCAGTGGGAGCCTGTCAACAATTGAGAGCTTCTAGCCCTTCTACAGAACGCTATTTCTGTTTCAAAGCGAATTTTTCTGAAGAATGTTTCAGAGCGATTTTTGTTTACAAATGGCTATTTAAAAATCCTGCTCTTGGGATGATCCGTGCACTGTGGACGTTGGGGACTCGGGGCGTGGCACCGCGTAGCGATGCCAAGATCTGATCTCCTCCAAAGTTTGTGACAGCTCTGTTTTTGAAACAGCATTCGCCCTGTGATGCTCCACAGTACTTAATGTGGGTGTTCTCTGAAGACCAGATTCTACTAGCGCATCGAGGACAACTTGAGCTCCGACAGGAGCCCCCAGGGCTTGAAAGTTAGGCTCCCTGAGATTTGTACAAATTCAAATCAAAATAGTTATCAACCATCAAAACTGCCTTGCCCTGGTGAGCGCGCTCTACAAACACGTCTCCACTCAGTTGTAGTTGCGCAGCGAGGATAACTCGAGCTCCGACAGGAGCCCCCAGGGCTTGAAAGTCTCCCTGGATACAAACACAAGTCAAAAACACTCATCAACACTGCAGGCACGCACACAAACCTGATCTCGTCGTAGACAAAACAAAAGGCCCGCACCTCCTCGTCCCCTGAGTCCGAGTCCTGCCTCATCCCGTCAGTCAACCACCAAAAACCACCAGGAAAAAACTATCAAACCATAGCACCCGAAGACCGACCATGCCCGAGACAGCAGGGATGGCCGTACTGGCACACCCACACCTCTTCCACTCCGACCAACCTCAGCCTGCCGAGCCCACCTACCCAATTCCGTCACCGCTCCCCACTGAGAGACTCCCAAAGCACGACCTGTGATGAAGTAGTCCCGGGTGGGTTGTGAAGGCTCCGTCTCATGCTCGATTATGTGCTCCCAGGTCGCGTTCAGGGTGCATTCCGAGTCTGCGAGAGTGACGTCCAAAGAAGAGACAGGGGTCGTCTCCGGGATGGTAGAAGTCGTGCTGAGATCTCCTTCTCCCACTGGGGTCGTCTCCGGGGGGGTGGTAGAAGAGCTGCTAACCATCATCTCCCCTCGGTTATCACATTCCGTTTCGTCCTGGCAAGTCCCAAGCCACGCATCCAGCTGCACAGATGGCGGCCATGATGCGTGGTAGCAAGTCAAGTGATTGTTTTGCAGCCATACATTGATGAGATCATTTGAATCAGAAAAGGCTTGGGAGGGAATGCATGTTAACTGGTTGTACTGAAGATCTAGATACTGCAGTCCTGACAGCCCGGAGAACACCCCCTCAGGGAGGCTCGTCAGCTGGTTGTGAGAAAGATATAGATACTTCAGTCCTGACAGCCCGGAGAATACCCCCTCAGGGAGGCTCGTCAGCTGGGTGTGAGAAAGATATAGACCCTGCAGCCCTGACAGCCCGGAGAACACCCCCTCAGGGAGGCTCGTCAGCTGGTTGTGAGAAAGCTCTAGCGACCGCAGTCCTGACAGCCCGGAGAACACCCCCTCAGGGAGGCTCGTCAGCTCGTTGCCGCCGAGATATAGACCCTGCAGCCCTGACAGCCCGGAGAACACTCCTACTGGGAGGCTCGTCAGCTGGGTGTCCCAAAGCTCTAGCCACTGCAGTCCTGACAGCCCGGAGAACACCCCCTCAGGGAGGCTCGTCAGCACGTTGCCGACGAGAGATAGACCCTGCAGCCCCTGCAGCCCGGAGAACACTCCCTCAGGGAGGCTCGTCAGCTGGGTGTTCCAAAGATTTAGCCACTGCAGTCCTGACAGCTCGGAGAACACCCCCTCAGGGAGGCTCGTCAGCACGTTGCCAAGAGATAGACCCTGCAGCCCTGACAGCCCGGAGAACACTCCCTCAGGGAGGCTCGTCAGCTCGTTGCCGGAAAGATCTAGATACTGCAGCCCCTCTAGACCAGAAAACACCCCCTCAGGGAGGCTCGTCAGCTCGTTGGCGCCAAGAGATAGACTCTGCAGCCCCTGCAGCCCGGAGAACACTCCTTTCGTCATATTTGTGATGCCTTGAGAATATAGATTCAGAGTTTCACAATCGCTCTCGCAGCTGCCCTCCCTCGTCAGCAGCCCCTCGTCTGAAACCCGGAAAGTGCACCCTCCGCAATTCACGCTGCTCGCGCCGTATGCCATCGGGATAGCCATCCACACCACCGCCATGAGCATCATGAGGTCCCGAGGCCATGCCATCCTCTTGTGCTTGCCTGCTGGATGGCAGAACACTTCACTCAAAGGGCAGGGTGGTCAGGGCTTTCAGGCTATTGCTCTACACACCCCCACCCTCTCCCTTCCACTTGTGCTTGCCTGCTGGATCCCTGGATGGGCAGGGAGGTGAGGGCTTTTACTCGACACACCCCACCCTCTCCCATCCTCTTAAGGTGCTTGCCCACGGGGGTGGAACTACTATGGTGCTTGCCTAGATGGTCAGGGTGGTCAGGACTCCCAGGTTTGCTCGGGACTGGGTTGTAAAAAAAATGGTACAAATTTGAAGTGTCAACAGTCAACCGTGTTTCAACGGTTTTCATCTTCCTGTCAACATGGGTTCCAGAGAGAGGGAGAGGGAGAGGGAGAGGGAGAGAGAGAGAGAGGGAGGGAGAGAGGGAGAGAGGGAGAGAGGGAGGGAGAGAGAGGGAGAGGGAGAGGGAGAGGGAGAGGGAGAGGGAGAGGGAGAGAGACAGAGAGAGAGAGGGGCTTTTTGGTTGACCTTTAAAACTAAAATCCCTCTAAAACCGTGAACCTTAGCTTGCCCTAAAACAGGAAGCAATCGCTGAGCGCAGAAGAGACAACTTTGATGAGCACAGCAAGACTGACTGTTATGAGCTCTGATTCAGACAGAGGAATAATGTACGGAACAACGAAGTAGCACTTTGGTGGAGAGGAAAGGACTGAAACGATGAAGGAATGAAGAGAGTTCTGGAGGTGATGAAGAACGGTAGGAAGGGGAATAAGGAAAGGTTTATTCGGGATTTGATTACAAAGGAAGAAGGATAGATCAACCCTATTCGTGCTAGAGGCGATAGAGAAGATCAGCGGGGATCCGTGGTGGAGGGACAGAAGGGTAGAAAAGAACCCTGATCCACCAGTTGAGGTAGAACATATCTATCCACAACGAGCAATGTCAGCAAGGGAACAAACAAGATAAACCTTTCATGTCATCTTTAATGATGACAGCGGTCGAGTACGATGATCGCTATAGGTGACGATAGCCCTAGATCATCCTTGGTATGACAAGTATAGATGGTTGGTAGGAGCAAGAGCCATGATGTGTGTTGCTCATGACAAACGAAGATAGGCGGTCGTCAGGTATCATCCTTGAAGGTGATGTGCGAGGATGCGCTCAAAGGTACTCGATGAAGGCACCTTTGATGCGGCAGGAGCAAGCTTGAAAGCACAGCTGAGGTATCATGCTTACATGCTGATGGATCAAAGGCGATCACTGTTGTACCAGAGTGCGGTATCTTCTGTCATCTCACTCGAGGGTCGTAGAGGCCAAGCGGAGGCCAAGGGGTCAAGCAAGCATTGTTGCAGGCGCTGCGGCTTTCGAGTCGGCGGTCGCAACGTTGGAACTGATTCAGCTCTGTGAGAATTGCTCTGTTCTCCATCAGCTTGGTGAGTTTTTCCATCAATACTGACTAAGGATGGAAAGCATGCTGTAAGGGATCTTTCCTTCCAGGTTTTTGTGATGCCTTGGATACAGATAGCGCTGTAAAGATGGTGCAAGTATGACAAGCACAGGTATTCGACTTTCTAACAGATAGAGGCTTGAACTAGCCGAGCATTGCTTGATACATGCCAAGTCTGTCTCCAATTTAGCTCCATCTGCAGGACATCCCAGCTTTGAAGGTACATCTTGAATAACTTTTCACCTCATTCAAGATACAAAAAGTTGATCTGATAACTTGTTGAGTGCTTGAAATCTTCATCATGTGACGATAGATGCAATTGAGCCCCCTATTGTAATTTCTCCCTCAACCCCCCATCCTGACCTCCTGCCTTGACTGTGCCCCTCCTCGCGTTCCTGCGTGCTGTGCTCATACAGGGCGCACGCTCACCACAAGTATGCCATTGCATCGCGATACACCCCGTGTTTCTGTCAAACGTACCTACTTTTATCACAGTGAGAAAGTTCTTGTTCAACAGACTTCGTACAAGATTCTACAAATACTCATCTGTCATGTACTTCAATTGCGTCGCACAGACGTGTGTAGCCCTGTATCTCGTAGTTCGACATGGTGTCCGTCTGCTTTCTGTCCCTCGCATGCGATCACGATCACATGGAGCGTTTAAATCGATGGAAGTTTTCACTGGTGAAGAGTTCCTGGAACAATTTCGATTCAGAAAGGAGCATTTCTTTCAGATTCTAGAGGCTATCAAAGATGAACATGGTCTTCATCATCTTGAGGGTACACCGTCAATTGCCTATGGTCTACCATGTACCCGGGTGCACCGTCAATTGCCTATGGTCTACCATGTACCCTCAATGTTAAGCTTTGGTAGGTCTGGTCACACAACTTGGATATGATCTGACCATGCCATGATGATTTTGTCAAGACGACTTGCGTTTCCCTTTTGTGACGACGTACCTGGAATTTGTGACGACGTACCTGGACTTCCGCTGTCTGCTGACTTGAAGGCATCAGCAGCATTTTCACTGGCTGTTACATAATCGAACTGAGGCATATTTATGCTGACACGCTTCTGGACTGTGTTCATGACTGCTTGCAACCGAGTATTGGTATCCTCTTCCTCAGCGTTTGCCATAGCCCGTTGTTGATCACATTTCTGTTCCCAGCGACGTTTAATACGCGAAAGTTGTAAGTACAATTCATCGAGTTCCCTCATCGCATCACCGCCGTTTTGAGCACGTTTGATGTGTCACTCCTCGCCTTTTTGTATAATGGAGTTGGCCTCTTTGATAGCATCTTGGAACTTCTCTCGCGTATTACTCTCCTTCAAACAGCCATCGAAAAGAGGATCTTGGTTGAGGGCGTCCGTAACATCACAGTGTACGTTTTTCTTTTCCTTGTTCGAGCCAAACAGCTTGGTGGGAGGGCAAGTAACCATAGCAGCAACATTCATAACAAGTAGTTTATACCCATCTTGACCTGGATTTCCTTGCTTCTTAATACTCGAAAGGTCTCCCGATTCGGAGTTCCGAGTCATCTCGGAGGCCCCAGGGCAATATCAGCCAACAGCAGTACTCCATACTGCAGGAATACTACCAAAGAACCCAGAGCAGGGATGCAGCGGATATCCTCATCTACCTGCAGGCACAGCCAGAGACCGCACTCCTGAGGGTCAAGCCTCGGAGAGGGCTCGCCACGAAGAAACTTCGGAAGCTTGGGCCCGGAATACCTGTCCCTCCTGCACGGCCTGCATGAGGATGAAGCTTTCCAGAAATTCCAGAAAACTTGAAGTGAGTGGCTCTAGGGCTGGCTCTCTCCATCTGATCGATGCAGATCAGCCTGTTTCAGACATCGCAGCTTTGATCCATTCGCACATCAACAGTTACAAAAAGCAACAGAAATAAATAAGGGTGCGCCTCAGAGCCTAAAAGAAGCTTGACCCGCGGCTCTTCGGTATGGCGACAGAGGAGGGGAGGAGATGGGGAGGAGAGTGATGGCGATGGCGCGAACAAGGAAGGAGAGGGAGGAAAAAGAGATTCGATTAGGAGGATGCGTGAGATTCATGTCCCAGCATGAGAATTTGTGTCCACTGAGATACCGTTCAATGAGGCCTCATATGGAAGGTACAGTACGTTTTGACATCGGAGCACAGAACAAAGAAGGGAAGGGGTGGGGTTACAAGAGGCTATCTTAGAAAGCAGGTCGAGAAGGAAGGAGTGAAACTTAGAGCGATTGAAGAGACAGACCATGAGGGTAGAGAATAAGGAGTGTGCGGCGAGTTCTAGGCGAACTAGGTGTTATACGAGTTCATATGTGTTGACGATTTCCTGTGTAACCTTTATCCACAAAGCACTGATCTCTCTTGCAGACATGGAAGTGCTTCTCGGGAAGGATGTCACTCCAACCGTTGGCCAGGTGAGTGTTGTCCGGCGAAATGACTGGTTTGATCCACCAGTGGGGAAGTTTTGACTTGAATGCAGCGTGTAAAAATGGCATCGCAGTTCAAAGACAAGGTGAGGCTGGCAATAGCAGGGAAGGAAAGAAAATGACAATGATGAAGGGCCAAGGGACTGTGATTGCTGTACATGCCAATGGTGGATATTGCTCTGTGAGGTGGGACAACGGGCAGGAGGAGAAAGTCGTCTTCACTGGTCAGAGGGTAAGTGCGACATGCTTTTCCGAATTTTGTCATAGAGTTCTGCCCGCTGAATATTGCTCATGAAGGGTGATTACTTCCTTGTATTAGACGGAGACAGTGGTCCGGTGAGTACAACAGTGACCGTTGGGAGGCTGAAAGTTTCTGACGTGCGTTCCCGTAGATGTCGACCCAGGGTAACGAACTTCTCTATGTGGATGCCTGAAGATTGCAGATCAAATTGACAGCCATACTTGTTGCAGACACGGGGGATGATAGTGCATCTTCCGCAAACTTGCACAAGCAGCTGCTTGCCCAGGAGGTCGTGAAGGTGACAGCGACAAGAGCACATCCAAGAGAGCATGCACATGACATATGTCAACAGCTTCGAAGAGAAGTCGCTCAGTTGCGTGCCTCGGGTGGAGGCGAGAGCTCCGAATCTTCACATGTACATTCTCATCTTTAGTGCTATGGAAACATTGATGAGTTGTACTTTAGGCCCTTAGACAGGCTCAGATTGAGATCGCTCGCCTGGAGGCACAAAAAGCTGAGGTTTGTCCTCTTTTTTTTAACGCGATGTCCTGGTGTCTTTTGATAGCGCTTTTTCAGGTCATCGCCCAGGCCAATGCACAGAAAGCGGTCCTGGCGAAAGAGGTCTGCCATCTGTCCTTCTGACCGCCTAGAAGCTCATGGGACTGAAGGTCAAGAGCCTTCGAGCGGAACTTGAGAGGTTGGGTCCGAATAGGAATGGAGCGATGAGGTGGACAGCTTGATTTGTCTGCCAGTGTGTACTGCTGACACTCAGACAGTGGGGACAATGTTCCGACAGAAGACCTCGTTGACTCCCTCCAGCGAAGAAAAGAATTTGAAGAGAATTTCACCCGAACACTGCGAGACCTGCGCAAGGAGCTGGAGAACACGTCTATCAAGAGCCTGAGCTCCAAGGGACAGGTTCGTTTCCCAGCATCGATCGAGTTGCCGACGCCTCCTTTTAGGTCTCCCTCGGCATCCGATCGCTGCTCCAGCTCAGCAACGAGCGAATTGAAAAAGTAATGGAAGAGGCAGCTCAGGTGAAGTCGCAACCTCTGCAAGAGGTTCAGGCTGATCCATCCATCAGGTCCCAGTTGAGGAGAGGCTACACATCGAATCTCTCCGCCTTCTCATGGAGAATGCAAAACTGCGCAAGTGTCTGAACGAGTACGATACTTCCGCCTTCCAGGTCCTTATGGTAGTTCCAAGGTTCTTACTTATGGATCAGGTATTCCGAAGGACTCCTTCAGCACACCCTGGTCAAGGCGGATCAAGTGAATGGGCAGTAAGAGTCAAAAGTTCTTTTCCTTCTGATTTGACTTGCGTGGGCAGGACCACAAGGAACAGCTCCTCTTTCTTCGGGTTGATTTGACCGGCAAATCCTACACAAATCGATCTAGCATCGATTGTAAAATGATAATCATTTAGCTATTGGCATTACATGCGTGCGCTCTGAGATATTCAAGAATCCCTGCTCAAACAAACTCTGTTGCTCACGTTGCTCACTGCTTTGTCATGTGTTATGTGGGCACAAGACATTCAGGGGTAGGTGTGAAATGTCGTCAACATAGGGCAAGCACCCAACTCCTCACGCGCAAACAACTTTGTGGTATTCATTGTACAACAAATCATGGTCATCCCATCATCTCATTCAAACTCTTCGTGTCCAACGGTTCTCAGTCAAAATTCTCTTGCCCCACCGACTAAAAGTCCATCAGCTCAAGTTGTTTGCTTTGCAAATCAACGCACCAACGAGGGTTAAGAAATCTCCTAGCCCCTCTAGTACCGGAACCCTCCATCATCATTGGCACCAATAATGCCCGTGAAATGCTGAACGGCTTCATCATACGTGCTGAGGAGAACCGTCAGGCCAAGGAGCATCACTAACATGGTTTGTAAGACCTGGAGGATGTGTATGCCTGATCTCCCTGTGCAAAGCCGTAGACTGGGACGGTGTCAGTGAGGATGCAAAGGGAGAGAGCTTTGTATACTGTGATGCTGGTGCCAACCACCAAGGCAGACGTCATCCTGCCCTGCGAGCCATCAAAGTCAAACGTTGCAATGTTTGTTGCTTTCACAGGAGCGCTCGATTCTTGTTTACCAAGGGTAGCGGAGTGACTCATGGTGTCGCAGGCATTGTTGTTCCCATCCATGCCATTGTTGTGATTCTGAGTCCAATCTACACGATGTGTCAAGAAAACAAACAGAAGGAACCTCCTCTCACTCTTTTGCTCTTTGCCATGTACCAACCTCCATCTCAACACCATCCAGCTACCATTACTCCCTCATCATTGTTGCTTTGATCTACTTCTGCGATGTTCATCCCAGTTATCTTTCACTCTTGCGTAGTCTCCCGTTCACTCTCATGCACACTTAATGGTTCCCCGCAAGCTGCTTATCTTTCTCTGAGGTAGATCCGCTCAATTTCTCTTCGATTTCTCCCTAGGTAGTTCTCCTCCGTCTTCCAGCCTGTCACTCTGCTCTATGTATGGAGGATTCATATTGCGTTTTTCCCTCCTTAAACTTCCCTCCCATCCTCATGGCCACCAACATCCACCACCTGCCCTTTGGCTCGCCCTCTCTATTTTCATGCGTCGCATCTCATATCTCCTCAGCTACTCTCATGTGATCCAGCCTAGACTCCTCATAGCCAAACCACCTGGTCAGGCAACGAACTTCTGCAGTTGTCATCATCTCTTGTCCCCTCCTCTCCTGATCTCTCGTTTATCACATCTACTCCTCCCCTCCCCCTATCCCTTCCTATCCTCCTCTCCTCCTTTCTTCAGCTCCCTCGTTACTCCTGCTTTCCTGATCTCCTCGTTTCTCTTCTGTCTACATCTTCTCCTCTCCTCCTCTCCTCCTGCATCATCTTCGACTTACTCCATCCGAAGAAGTAGAGCAACTGGAACATTGCCGCCGGATATAGCGCCGCACCCGTTACGAGTGTAACGAAATGAATTTTCAACGGTTTGTAACTGTAAATCCGTTTGTGGGTAACGGTTGACACGAGGATCCGAGAAATGGCACACTAGCGACGATCATGGCAGGGGGAGGAAAATGGGGAGGGGAATGTGATGGGTTAGAAGTGAGTGAGAGGTGAAGATGTGCAAGAAAGTGAAAATGTGTAGATGACAAACATACAGCGAGAGAAGGCCGATGTCATCTAGACAGAAGCCATGCCCGTAGAAGAGGTATCGCATCTGTCATACAGGACGCAATGTAGTTAGGAGAGGGGAGGATGAAGATAGCCGGGAAAGAAACATCAACAGGTTGCATATATATTCGCATGTCTGATCTCTTTTCAAATTCGCAGGTTCGACTTGACCGTCCAAGTTTTCCCTGGACCTTGATATCAGCGTCGGTCCCTCAATGCACAGCACGAATCGCCTCTCTGGGGGCGTCCTCCTGGGCTTGCTTCTTGCAGGTTCTCTCCTTCCATACGCGTTGGCACAGGAGGACGTGATTGGCTGCGGGGGATTCGTCCGCCTGTCGGGAGATTTTGCCAATGACGAGAAGCCAGACCTCTCGCCGATCCGAGTGAAACTGTACACGCTGGGAGGCGTGTTCAAGTCCGAGACCGAGTGTGCCCCCAACGGCTACTACTACCTCCCCATCTACGAGAAGGGCAGGTACAACGTCCGACTCGAAGGGCCCCCGGGCTGGATGTTCGACTCGGCAGAGCAGGAGGTGAGTACTGAAGACGACGGGCCTTGCATGCAGGGCAAGGACATCGACTTCAAAGTGGTGGGGTTCGCCCTTGCTGGACAAGTCCGCACGGAGGGCTCGGAGTCTGGCCCAGCAGGGGTTCACCTGAAGCTGCAGAGCAAGTCGGGGGGGACCTTCTCCACGGAGACGGGAGAAGGGGGAGTTTTCACCTTCAAGGACGCCCCGCACGGGACCTACACGCTGACCGCTCACCATCAACGATACAAGTTCCGCCGCAACTCCGTCGAGGTTGTGACCTCCTTCGGTCAGTCGGACGTGAAGGAGACGTTCGATGTGATCGGCTACGACGTCAAGGGCGCCGTACGCTGGACGCAGGGAGCAGCCGCGTCGGAGGTTCCGGTGCTCCTGAAGCCGCAGGGTGGCTCGGAGCGACCGCGGGACCTCCTCTGCAAAGTCTCTGACACAGCGAGAGAGCAGGGGGCATGGTGCTCGGCCGTTTCAGGAAAGGACGGGTCGTACGTCTTCGAGCATGTTCCCTTGGGCCTCTACCACATCAGCGTAGACAAGAAAGACTCGCAGTCCTCACGGTTTGAGTTCGACAGGGACAGTGTCTCAGTGGCTGTCGAGCACTCGCCGGTGATCGTCGATGAGCCGTTGAGCCTGAAGCAGTTCGTGATCGGCGGGAAGGTGCTGGATTTCAAAGGGAACGGCGTCGCCAAGGCTACGGTGTCCATCAACGGCTCGCCTGTGGCTGAGACGGACCAGTCGGGCTCCTACTCCATCAAGACTTCTGTTGGCTCGTACTCTATCACAGTGAGCAAGGAGAACATGCTCTTCGACGAGCTGAAGGGCTACGAGCTCTCTCCTCAGCTCCGGAGGATCGGCAGCATCCAGGCCAGCAAGTACTCCCTGTGCGGCAAGGTCAACATGGAGCCTGGCTCTCCGGTCCAGGGGCACAAGGTGAGCATCCGCTCGTCGAAGGGAGGGCGGCAGGAGTCTCTGCTCACCGACAGCAAGGGAGAGTTCTGTGTGATGCTCGCGCCCGAGGAGTACGTGCTCTCCGTGTTCGCAGGCACTGGCATTATCATGACTCCCTCTGAGAAGAAGGTCGCGCTGGCAGACGGCCCGGTGTTGAACGCGGAGTTCAGGCAGGCAGCACTGCACGTGCAGGGAAGCATTGATTGCCTGGAGAGCTCCTGTGGGGACAACATCAAGATCACTTTGATTAAAGATGGTCAAAACGTCAAGTCGGAGACTCTGAACGGGAAGTCGAAGTTCTCGTTTGCAAACATCCCCGCCGGGCCTTACACGGTCACGGTCGAGAAGAAGGACTGGTGCTGGAAGTCTCAGTCAATCAGCGTCAAGGTTGGAACCGAAGACTCTTCGTCCCTCAAGTTCGTTCAGGCTGGCTTCTTGACAAGTGAGGATGGTGGGGACACGTTCCTTTCTTTCTGAGATCTGTGCTGCAGATGTCGAAGTCCCAAGGTCCCTTCCCGTCAAGCTTGTCCACCAGTCAGGCACCAAGTACGATTTGAACCTGCAGACGGGGCAGACCACTCTCTGCATCCCTCGCAGTGGCACCTTCACGATTGAGAGCGACAAGTGCGTCAGGTGAGGACAAGATCCCTCGTCCTGCGGGCCGGATGATGGACGGGATGGCAGGCTGTCGGAGAAGACCTTCACTGCGCCATCGGCAAAGGTCCTCAAGTTTGCAGTCGAGGAGGTCTCCACAGACCTGATGGTGAGGTTCTCGCACGTGCTGGGGCGCCTGATGTCTCGGGTCAGGTGGAGGCCAAGCCCAGGTCGGACATGCAGATCTCTTTCGAGCTTCAGGTAAGCGGGGAATTATCGAGAACGGGTTCATCCGTTTGGAGTCCTGACAGCCGCCCTCAGGTCCAGCGTTCCAGCGGGAAGAAAGTTGAGACAGTCAAGGCCGAACCCAAAGGAAACGCTTATGTGGCCACGATCTGGACGAAGCCTGGACAAGTGGTGATAAAGCGGAGGGGGGGAGGGGGGGGGTTGTGGTAGTGATGTCAGCGGCGGCGGCAGTTAATGGGGGGAAGGGCGAGGCGGGGGGAGGGATTGGAGGAAGGAGGAGAGGGAGGAGAATCGAGTAAGAGCAAGGAGCAGAGAGCAGGCGGAAGAAAGACGAGCAGCAATTGACGGGGTTGCCAGGTTGACATCACTCCCAAGGTTGAGGGAGAGAACCTCATGTTCGAACCGCGGTCAGAGGTGGTGAAGCCGTCCTTTGAGAACCGATGCAGCTCCGAGAAGATCAGGTTCACTACTAAGGTCGGGAGGATGCTGAAGGGGAAGATCGAGCCTCCTCTCTCCAATGTGATTGTGCGAGTGGTAGAGGAAGTGAGGGGAGGAGGAGCACAAGAGCATGAGATCGCACGGGCCGTCACCGGGGATGACGGGCAGTACTCCATCGGGCCAGTCTGGGACGAGAAGAAGTACACGGTAATCGCAACGAAGGAAGGGTACAACTTCAAGCTCGAGTCCAACGGAGTCTTCAGGTGAGGAGACGAGACGAGGGGAGGGGAGGGGAGAGAAAGGCAGAAGAGGTGTGGATGAGATAAGACGAGAGGCCCGTGTAGTTCGGACAGAAAAAGTCTGGAGGACTGAGACGACGAGCAGGAGCGTGCGGATGGGTGAGGTCAAGGTCAAGGTCGTCGACACGCGGGGTTCACAACTGGCAGGGGTTATGCTGTCTTTGACCGGTGGGACGAACTGACCATGTTTTGACCGGCCAACTCAACTCACTTGCTTGCTGAAGGTGAGAACGAGTACCGCCAGAACAACCGAACTGGCGACGACGGTACCTTCTACTTCGTGGTGGGTGGAGGAGGGAGAGGGGAGGCGCGAGGAAAGGCGAGATTGTGACGTTGTACCCTAACAGGGCCTGCTGCCTGGAAACTACTTCCTCCGTCCCATGCTTAAGGTTGACAACCTCGTGCTCGTCCCGCCTCCCCATACGTGACCACGACTGGCTCTGCAGGAGTATCAGTTCAAACCTGCTTCACAGTCCGTCAAAGTGCAGGAGGGAGAGAATCCAATAGTGCAGGTGGGCATGTCGAGCTGGGAGACGGTCGGGCTGACAGCCACCCCCTTAGGTGCAGGGTGAACGGGTAGCCTTCAGCGCTCTGGGGACCGTTCGCCTGCTCGACGGGATGCACGAGAAGAAGTGAGAGGAGGGTCGCTGACCTGCCGGCTCTGACCGCAAGCACGCAGCGCGGTGGTGAAGGCGGAAGCCATGGATGACAGTCAGGGGTGAGTGGAGCAGGAAGGATGCGATCGAGGGAGGAGGGGAAGGACGAGGGAGTGGGATGGAGGAGGTGATGATGGAACTGTAGGTACGAGGAGACGGTCAGCGATGAGGAAGGAAACTTCAGGCTGCGAGGGCTAAGGCCTGGTGCGCCCGCTGCTGGGTGTGTGGAGGGGATGATGGGAGCACTGCAGGCGTCGAGTACAAGATCTCGATCAAGAATGGAGAGGGGATGCGTCATGAGCGATGCTCGCCCAGCCACGTTGTGATCAAGATGGAGAAGAAGGACGTGTCGGGTGATCTTCTGCCGCTCCCCGCCCCCGCCCCCGCCGCCTTCCTCCTCTCCCTCCCTCCCCTCTCTTGTCTTCTTGCCCCCTCCCCATCTTCCCTCCCTCCCCTCCGCTTCCTCCTCTTCCTCCCTCCCCTTTCTACCAATTTTTTTCCCTCCCCTCTTTCCCTCTGTCCTTGCCTCCATTCATTGATCTGTTCGTCCATTTCTTCTTCCCCCTCCTCGCTGTTGCTGAGACTCACCAAGGACTCGACTTCATCGCCTTCCGTCGACCTGCCAAGCTTGACCTCATGGGCGTCGTGCCAGGAGGTGCTGATGCGAGCGAGTCAGTCGACGGCTGACTTCTCATCAGCGGAAGATTCGCACTTGAAGCAGATCGTGATCGAGCTTGCGCTCGCTTCCAACCCCAACGCCCCCATCAAGTCTTCTCCTCTCCTGGTGACTCGCTCCCCCTCTCCTCGCGCGGTTGACTCTTGGCTCGGGCAGGCGGGGAGATACTTCGAATTCGCGTCGCTGGCAAGAGACTCGTATGTCGTGCGAGCTGTTTCTCAGCTCGACTCGAGAGCGTACAAGGTCCTCGCGCCTTGTTACCTCCTGCCAGTCTGAGCGCTTCAAAGGTTTCTTCTCCTCCTGTCACCGTCGACCTGGATGACTCGACCGGATTGGTGGAGCTCTCCTTTCGAGCTGACCCTAGGTAGGAGGGGGAGGAGGAGCAGGAGGAGGGGTTGAAGAAATGGGTGGAGAAAGGAGGGAGGGAGGGGAGGGGAGGGGAGGCGGGACTCGCAGTAGCATGTCCTGAGGCCCTGGGCAGGAACAGCGGGGAGGGAGTGAAGGCGACATCGTTCTACGTCCTTGTGCTGATCGTGGCTGGGGTGAGTGATAGGGAGGTAGAGGAGATGATGGTGCTGATGTTCGACCAGATCGTGTTGGCTACGAACCGAAAGGAGCTGACAAGCATGTACAACCGAGGAAGCTCCGCCAAGTGAAGCTGATGGCTGAGAGAGGCCCGAGGGTCTCACATGGAGGAGGGGAGGCAGACTGCGGCTCGGCGGTTGCCTACGCGGCAGGCAGCATGGCGATGGAATGCTGGGACGTTGTCTTTCAGCAGCTATCACTTGAAAGCTTTGTATATAAAGCAAGTCTTCTGATGTTGTCGAGCTCTACGTGGAACGAGGGGGAGGAGAGCTCTAGAAGGAGTCCTGAGGACATCCGGGATGGTTGCAGTGGATGGGCGTCTTGACGACAGTCTCGGGCTGTGACATACGGGTCAGATCGGATCAGAGGAGATAATGGTTGCTATCTCTACATCCCCGCCCTCCCATGCTCTCTTCCCCACTCATCACTTGCGATTCTACTGGCCATGTGATGCCAGCATCAACGTCTGTTCTCAACCTAGGTATTCGATCCTCCACAATCCTTGCAAATCTTCACAGCTCTTTCCAGTCCACTCTTGTCCTTTCCTCCTGCCCTCCCCTCCCCTCCCCTCGCCTCCTCTCCCCTCGCCTCCTCTCCTCTCCTCTCCTCTCCCCTCCCCTTCCCTCCCCTCCCTTCCTATCCCCTCCTCTCACCTCCCCTCCCCTCCTCTCCTCTCCTCTCCTCCTACCTTGCCCCAGATATCGTAGTGATGGTCTCGATCCCAGGCTCCCAGGCCTCCTCCAGCGTTGGGGTCGTACATCTGCCATTCCTCCCAGAAGGGCTTAGAGGAGTACACGTAGTATCCGTTGCCGTTGGGGTCCCACACGATCCTGTCCCCCGCCATCTTCGACTGCAGCCGCCGCACCGCTGCGAACATGCCGGCCCTGCTGCTATTTTTGGCGCGACCAGGGCACCCCAACCCCCCAATACTCCGTTGCATTTGGGGGTACTGCACTCCTGGGGTTGTGATGGGCTGACCGGGGCCCGGCCCGGAGCTAAAAGTTTCAGTGACTCAGTGACGACAGGACATAGAGTGACACTCAGTGTTCATCAGTGATTGTCCTCGTACTGATCTTTAACTTAACTTTGAGTGAAAGTGTTCATGAGTCAGGTTTGCACGTTCATTCACTGTTCGTCGATTGTCTATCATAGTATCAAGAACCCTCGGCTTGCATGAGCCCGTTGCTGTCGATGTAGGCGAAGACATCCTCGTAGGAGACTCTCGTGCCGTAGGCATTCCCGGAGGATTGCGTGAGCTTCTTCTCGTCCACTGCGCGGAACAGCTGCCTGCATGCGTGAGATACGTCAGGGCTGCGGGGTCGTGCAGGCTCAGAATCCTTCACCGTTTCAGCAAGGAGAGTTTTGGTCCGGGAACAATCTGAGGGCGGGAAGTCAGATGAGCGCAAGGGAGGCGCGGAGACAGGCCTACCCGATATCGCACACAGATCGCCGTGATGAGGCCTGCCGGCAGCTCTTTGTTCATTTGCAGGTTGTCGTCCTTGAACTTCTCCTTGGCCTGCTTCACGTGCTGCAAGACAGTCAGCTGCGGCCGGGCAAGGCAGGAAGGCCGGAGTCACCTCGGAGAAAATCTCTTCTCGGAGCTTCTCCCATGCGTTGCTCTCTTCGATCTGAAAGGGTTTCAGCTGTCTAGAGCGCATGCAGGCATCAAAGCTCGTCGGGTACCAACACATCCCAGCTCAAGCCGTTCGACCCTGACGACACAACGCTGCTGCCCGATCAGCCCATCTCCTTCTACAAGTCATGCCACTCACCTGGCTGAATGCGAGAGGAAGTTGTCATAGGGAAGCTCTTCAATCTTGTCTCCTGACTTCCTGTCTTTGATGTACGTCTGCGGTGGAAGTTCAATCATCGTCATCCCCATTTGAACCCGTCAACCTTCTTCGTCTTCAACGTCGCAGCAACGTGAGGGTATAAGTGTTCTTCCTTGTACTTTCGACTTGACTGCATTTCCTGCTCAACCGTTTAAACGGCCTTCCAGTCCGTAAGGTATGCAGCTACCTCTTCCGATACTTCCAACTTGTAAGATTCTGTCTTGGCATCCTGCATCGCAGCTTAGCAGGCCCTGGGAGGCATGACGTTGACCCCAACCCAGAAGCTTGCTCCAACGAGGATGAGAGGTTCAGGAGGTGCCAAAGGAACTGACACCAAGAAATGCGACGATAAGGCGATCTCCAAGACCTGGGAAGAGGGTCAGGGCAGGACGAGCGAGAGAGGAACGAACAGGCTCTGGGATCAACCCGTTGAGGATCAACAAGACGATCGAAACCATCTTTCTGATCTGATGCATCGCGAAAGAAACTCCCTTCAACCTGATGACGTAGAAATCCGTCTGCAGCGATCGTCATCCCTCGCCCGAGCTATCTCGTGTTCACCTCCGCCTGATCGATCTCATCCTTGATCCGGATGGGTTGATCATCCACCTCCACGCTGCCTCAGGTCAGCGACCAGGTGACCACGGTCGAGGAAAGATGGTCGAGGGGTGGGAGGGATGTTAGAAGGGATGTAGGAGGGACGGTAGCAGGCATGATAGGAGGAATGGCGGAGGAGAAGGAAAGATGGTAGAAGGGATGATGCGATCAGTACCTGTATATGGTTCGCACGTATTCCTGCCTGTTCATTCTAGTTTCGTCCGTAACAGGCCATTTCCAATCCTGCAAGCAAGGATCTGAGTAAGCATGAAGCACCACAGCATTCGACATGATAGGATCACCCGGCTCGCGAAGGCCTCATGATACTTTGCCCTCAAGCCCTTCCATCGCGTCTCCTTCGCTTCCAACCCCGCAGCATCTGCACTTCTCTTCCTCCCGCCGTCTGAGGAGGGAGCATCCATTAGCCATGTCAGAGCGTGCGGTCGAGTCTTGTACCTCCGTCCGCGTTGTCTTCCTCTCCATTGGATTCCGCCCCGTCCTCTCCACCGCAGCTTTTCTGATTCTTCTCACGAAACAGCGCCCCGCTGAAGTTATGGAACCGATGGGTCCCTTCGAAAGCCTTCAGCAGACGCTTCAGCTCCGAGACCGGTCTTCCATTGAGGACGTTGAAGGGGACCAGATACTCGTACTCCCTCTGTGTGCACATGTTGTTGATCCTGGCGTTCTTAGACAGCCTGAACGCCTGCAGTATTCTGATGTCTCCTGGCAAGAAGGTATTCCACCTCTGTATCTCCGCAGGGCTGACGCGGTACTGCGGAGTCTCATCCATGAGCAGCTTGAAGGAGCAGACGCAGAAGCTCGTGTGGACGCCCTTGTCTGTCCTGCTGGAAGAGCTCCATTTCAGCTTCTGCGAGTCATCCTTGTTGGAGTCGGAAATCATCCCTGCCGTGTAGAACGAGTTGAAGATTTCACCCTGGATGGTGGGGAGGCCTTGGGCAGAGATCTGTAACCCATGGTACTTTGTACCCTTGTAGCCCAGAAGAAGCGCAAGGTTTCTCTTGATCAGCTTCCCTGTAGACGCCTGAGTCATCGAGAGGAGGGCGGAAACCTGGCACAACAGACTTCAAACTTTGTGGAGAAACATCAAGGCCGTCGACACGTTGTCATGAGGCATGTATGCAGAGTTAGCAATTCGACATGACGAGACTTTCAGTGAGACGAGGGATAGGACAAGGAGGAGACTGATGAGACAGGTGGGATCGGGCACAGATAGGTAGAAATAGCGAAGGGAGCGCAGAAGTGGATATATGGTTACGTGCGAGTTTATCGAAAAGTGAGGCAGCGATTGAAAGGAGAAGAGGGGGAAGGGAGAGCAGGAGCAGGAGCAGGAGCAGGAGCAGGAGCAGGAGCAGGAGCAGGAGCAGGAGCAGAGCAGGAGCATCGGGAGCTTGAGTAAAGAAGTGGGAGCGCATGCAGGCGGATTGCATTGTAGCCAGAAAGCTGGCAGACTTCCTCCGAGTGGCACTCCTGGTGGCACTCACACACTGCCACGGCCGTAAGCGGCCCGGCGCCGGGCCCGGCCACTGGCCCGGCCGCCACGCTGGCCGCCACGGCGTCCGCAGTGGCCGGGCCGCCGCTCGAGTACGCATCAGCCACGCGGCCACCCCGGCCCGCGGCAGCCCGGCTGCCTCAGTGCAGCCGCCCCTCTGGCCGCCCGGAGGCTGCCGGGCGGCCCGGGGCGGCCCGTCCGGGCCGCCGCCGGGCGGCCCGGGCCCTGCCCGGCAGCGGCCGGGCCGACGCCGCCCGGCCCGGCCGGGCCCCGCCCGCGATAGCGCAGCCTCGGTGTCAGACTGGGGCCGCGTCAGTGACTGGGCCGTGCGGTGCCAGCTACTGCCAGTTGGTCCGTGACTGCGGGGCAGTGGCCGGGCTCAGCCGGAGGCTGTCACGGTACTCCGGGTAGCTGGCCGCCCGCGGCCGCCGCCGCCGCCGCACGCCGGACCGGCCGTACCCGCGGCGGCGGCCCGGCTGAGCCCGCGGCCCGGCAGCCTACCGTACTACGGTAGGCTGAGACCGGCCGGGGTGCCCAGTGCCACCGGCGGGCCGGGCCGCGGATGGGCGATGCCCATAAAACAATTTTGAAAATTTTATCAACTCCCTAGTTCTAACTAATTTTCAAATTATCTGTAGTGGATATGACACTGGATAAATAAATAACTTTTATAAAAAGTACCATGTTCTAAAATAAATTTTAAAATATCCCCATGATACTTTTAGCTGATTTTTGGTTGGTCCTAGCAAATGCCATAGTGATGCAGAGTGGTACAAAGGAGGTCCTAGGGAGCGTGAAGAACCAGCTGGCGGCGTAATGACGAGACGGGGCGAGAATGGGGCGTGGGGAGCGCATGAGAGGGTAGAGGAGCAGGAGGAGGACGGGTTTCAGGACACAGGGAGAGAGGCAGAGGAGCAGGGAGGCAGATTGGGAGAGAGGAGTGAAGAGGAGGGAGCGTACGGTCGTTGGAGAAGGTGGAGGGAAAGGAATGATCAGGAGGGGTTGAGCTTTGCGAATCCGTACTTGGAGAAGCTGGTGAGGCAGAGGAGGGGTAGCAGGTGTTGGTTTGTAGTGAAGGAGAAGAGACTTCTTTCCCCCGCTCTTTTCTTGCTTTGACGCCCTCGAGCTCTTGAACCAGCGCCTAGTTCTAGAACATGTACGAAAATTGCCCACGGGGACGAGCTATGGCTCGAGGAGACGGATGCCTTAGCCTGCATGCGCATGAAATCCACAAGTCAGGGGTCGATCGCAGTTCATCTTGATCACAGCTCACGTAATATTTGTCTAATGCAGTTTTTTCTCCAGTATATCCCCCTGCCGATGTTCTTCGGACAACAAGCGCTGATGGTTCCTTGGAACTGAAATTATCGGTATTCCTTTGCATTGTTTTGCATCATGACTTTAGCGACTGATCGGATGGTTGCCAAGGGGGGCTCCATGGTCGTCTAGAACAAGAACTTTGGCATTGTAATCATGCCACTGAGGAATGAGATCTTCTACCCTTGTAAGAGCACAGCCTATTCTCAGGAAAGGCGGCTTACAAGGCCGGGAGATACTGGTTGGTTCAAGATCTGGAAGGCAAAGGTGGTCACGAGCGATGCTGTCGAGAGAGAGGTCGTTCTCAAGATCTTCGATCTTGAACAGAACTCAAGAAACAACTCGGACACCTTGTCAGATATCCAGAAAGAGATATCATTGATGAGCTGCTGCAAGCACCGTAACATCGTGAGGCTGCATACTTCCTTCGCGTCCGGGCACGAGCTGTGGATGATCTTGGACTACATGGACAGGGGGTCGTGCGGTGACCAGCTCAAGTTTGAGGAGTTCAAGAACGGCTTTCCGGAATGCATCATCGCCTATGTGATGTCGCAAACGCTGAAGGGGATCAGTTACCTACATCAGCAGTCAATGATCCATCGAGACATCAAGGCTGACAACATCCTGATAGACCAGAAGTTCAGAGTGAAGGTGACGGACTTCTGGAAGTCCTCCAGCCTCGAGCACAAGGGTGCCGACAGCTTCCGCCAGAAGAAGGTCATGACCTTTGTCGGCACGCCGTGTTGGATGGCCCCCGAGGTAATCGAGCAGGAGGGTGGATATGACAACAAGGCGGACATCTGGTCCTTCGGGATTACTCTGATGGAACTTGCCAACGGCAAGACTCCCTACGACAAACAGAAGCCCCTCAAAGTTTTGAAACTCATCATGTGCAACGACCCCCCGCAGCTGGAGGGAAATTTTTCGTCTGAGTTGAAGCAGATTGTCAAGAGCTGCCTGATCAAGGAGCCTCCCAGTGAGAGGCCGTCGGCGGAGGCTTTGCTGAATCATCCCTACTGGAAGCATTCCAAGGCTCCGGAAGGATATACTTTGTTCGATCTGCACCTGAATGCAGACAAGGGCATGGTGGACCTTTCAGAGCAGAAAGTTGAAGAGTGGATGGTGGAAGAATGGGATTTCCCCATTGAAGCTCTTCAGAATCTAGAAAAGTTGAACGATAACGAGCTGAACCGGTACCCAACAAGGTTTCTCAGCTGGACTTTGTGCTCATCGTTTGATGCAGGTCGTGGGATGAGCTCCCGGGATTTTTGTCAGAACAGAACAGGATCATTGAGGAGAAGGAGTTGCGCAACTCCCCTCAGAAAGTTCACATCTGTGAATCGGAAGTCGGGTCGAGAAGTGGCAAGTGGTCAAGGAAGAGCTTGAATGTGAGCCCTTTGCATCCTCACAGCTGCAATGTTTGACTTTTTTTCTTCTCATGACTTCTTTTTTCTTCTCATGGCTTCTTTCTTGTCACAGGGGCGGAGGCCAGGAGGCAGAGAGCCCTTGCACGCTGTATTTCAAGACATTGACGGCCCCTGCTTGTCCAGCCCGCCCGGCCTTGCCTCCCCTGTCGGCTCTCACCGCAGCCCCAGCGTGAAGACGCTCGGGGATTTTTTTGACGCGGAGTATGTCAGAAACAATACAAAGCATGGCCCCGGCGATGAGGCCGCCGCCATGTTGGAGAGCACGAACCCGAGCAAGGACCCAAGGAGCGAGGACAGCAAGGTCGAGCTGCGGTCGGATGCTCACCTGAAGGAGACGCCGGTGCAGTGCAACCCTTCCCCGAACAAGGGGCCGAACTCCAACGATGACGTGTGGAGCGAGCTGGAGAAGGTCGCTTCCTCCTCCGCCTCCTAGGGTCTCGTGACTTTGCCTTGGCTCCCAGATGCTGTCTGAACCCTCGACTGTCTCTCCTCATGGCAGCCCCATCAAGGGATTGAGCCCCCCGGGCAGCCCCAAGTCAAAACGTGCGCAGGGCGCGCCCAAGGTAGACTTGACGACCGTGCTGCCTGAAGGTGAAGCTTGTCTTGTCCTGGCCGAGTGGGCTGACCGGGCTGACGTTCTTGTGCAGCAGATGGTGCAGACTCCAAGGACGGAGGAGCTTCCGGCGCCGCAGCCTCGTTGAGTGAGGAGGTGAAGGAACGGACGCGGAATGCTGGGCAGGAAACCGCGGACTGCATGGGGAACCCGTCGACCTCCGCCAAGACTGGTGATGATTGAGGATAACAGTGCTTGCATGATGGAGGAGGATTAAGATATTGTTCCTCTCCCTCTTCCTGCTCCTGCTCCTGCTCCTGCTCCCGCTCCTGCTCCTGCTCCTCATCTGAACTGTTTTGATAGGCTCTCATGAAGTTCTTGTTGACTCAAAATCAAGAAGCATCAGCCCGGCGTCTTCCAGCGACGCCTCGGAGTTTTCCAGCCAGAAGGTGGAGGCAGGCAAGTCAGGCAGCGCGTCAACGTCGGAGGCCGGGGAGAAGAAGAATGCCAAGAAGAAGTTCAATATCACCTCCACGGACTTGGACTTGACAAGCAGCCAGTCTGCTGGGGCCCACACCAGCCTTCCCTCTCCTCTCACCGGCCCGACCGGCAACCCGCTGCCTGTGACCTTGACTTCCGATGACTCGACCTGTTCGCCTGACCCCTCTCGTCTCCAGACAACCTCAGCCGTTCAGACTCCTCACGCTTCCTCGGCAAGGTGAACCTCCTTCTGCTCCTCCCCGCCCCCCGCCCCCCACCCCTCTGCTCCCCCTTCCAGCGTTCCGTCTCCCTGATCTCGTCCCCCTCACAGCAACACGCCGCTTCTGGAGCCGCTGGCTTCTGCTCCTGTCCCAGCCTTCCCGGGGAAGAACCCTCCCATCATCAACGGTCAACCCCCGCAGAAGTCGGCAGGTCTGGTGTCGAGCTCCGCATTGACCTGCCGTTGACTCCTGCGCCGCAGACGGCCCTGCCCTGGTCCACACCAACTCGCACAAGGCCAAGAAGGCGTTCAAGATCGAGGATGCGCCTCCCCCTTCTCAGGGAGACGTCGACGGGCACGTGCAGAGAGTCGCCACTCGATCCTCGAGCATCTCGTCGAGTGAATGCTCGTCTCGCAGATCCTTCGAGTACAACCGGGAGAACCTCGACATGCTGCACGAGCCTGGGATGCGATGGTCCTTCGACATTCGGAGGGACAAGCAGGACAAGGACAGGAAGTTTGAGCTGGGAGAGGAGATGCAGCTGGAAGCCATGGACATGAAGGAGCTCTGCTTGTAAGTCTTGCGATGCCCTTGCTCTCAGCTGAACCTGAGCTGAACCTCTGCTCAGGCTCGTGAGAGATCTGCAGAAGCAAGTTGTCAAGTTGAAGGAGGAGACCGTGAGAATCTGAAACTCCCTCCTCCTCCCCGCTGACTGCCGTTGGCAGAACATTTTGAGGACGGAGAATGAGAAACTTCGGTCGGTGAACTCCAAGACGAAAGAGGGTTGATGTTGTTGATAAAAGTCTTTTGACAAGCTCCCTGTCAGCCTCAGAGGGAGAAACACCTTGCCCAATCTCCCCAGTGACTCTTTGTGATAGGCAGCAGCAGGGCAGTGGCTAATCTTGCAGGGAAGGTCGTGGGTGAATTTCGAGTATCTTGACCAGACGAGATTGAGGGAAAATGCACTGCGAGGGAGGGAGAGAGGAAGAAAGAGAGGAGGGGGGGGTGGGAGGGAGGGGTGTTGCGGAGGAGAAGGATGCGAGGGAGATATTTCGGGAGAGGGAGGGGTGAGTGATAAAGTTCGAGCTTCGATTAGTCGCGACCAGGCACGCACTTGTCGAAGTCAAGATCCAGCAACAGCTGCGTGCAGACAGTCAGGTAGGTGATATGCAAGAGATCTGCAGAAGGTCCGGATGAGGAGGACGAGGTGGCTGCTGGGAACACGCAGGAGCAGGATGAGGCGATGACGTCAGCACCGCCTCCCCTCACCTGCATCTGGCTGATGACGTCTGGTCTATCCATCTCGCATTCCCCCGGCCTGACCGTCTCCTCGTCCTCTGCCGCCCCCAAGACTCTCCTGCCATCAGCTCTCAGAGGCAGCGCAAGTTCCCTCCTCCTCCTCTCACCGCAAATTCCGTATCCTCCACAGGCAGCACTTGCGAAGACCTGGTCGGCAACATCACCCGCTCCTTCTGTGCTGCTCGACAAGGGCTTGCTCTTGCCTCTCAAGCTCAACTTGATCCCCTCACATGACTGGAGCATCAGGCAGCAGCCGAACCCTGACTCCCTTGCCCTGTTCACGGCCAGTGTCACGAGCGGGAGAGGAGGTGGCAGACGTACCGGTACGTCTGGTAGTGCGAGAACCCGTCCTCCAGGGAGGGCAGCACGCATATACAGGCAAGCTTCTTCCTGCCACAGAACTTGCACGTCGTGTACATCTGCTTCTGTCCTGATCTGTGCGTCTTCAACCCTTATAGAGGAGGTCAGGGGAAGGAAGGGAAGAACAAGACGGGAAAAGATGGAAACTGAAGATGGAAGTGGAAAAGGCAGGGAAGGGATGGAGAGAAAGAATGACGACAAAGTCAAGAACTTGATGTTCAAGGAGTTCATGACTGAAGTTCAAAACCTTTCTCGATCTTGAAGCTGTTGATGTTGACTTCCTTCCCTACCAACCACCTCGGCAGAGCCCTCTTTCGTACAGCAGGGTAAGATGGAATCCGAGAAGCAAACATGCCTGTCTACCTTCTTCAGCAGCATGTAGAACTCATGTGTAGTCAGGTCTTCGGATGCAATGTAGAGGTGGAAAAGGTTGAAAAAGAAGAGCGTTATCGCTATCCATGCTGTCACAGCCAGGACGACGTAGTTCATGGCATCGAACATGGTCTGACAATGATCCTCTTGGAAGAACAGGAAGTTCAAGCCAAACTCATCTCTCTTACAGATAGACACTGATCTCTCACGAATGATGAAAGATACACAGACGATGATAGTGTCCTGCAGTCATGTTATAAAGCGTTCTCATTTCCCAGGGGGGGTTACGATCTGGCACACGTTGAGTAGAAAGCAGAAGAGCATGAAGGTAGGATGGTTCTTGATACCAACACACTTGCCTATGGCGTCACAATGGTGGTCTAGCCGGTGAACGCACCTGCCGCTTGTATCTCAGATCCTCTCTTCTCCCTAACGGGTTCTTGCCTTCCGCATCTCTTGCAGTGCCTTGCTCGCCTCGGCTTGGGCTGCTCACAAAGTTCACAGTAACGAGGGTCAGAGCGATGCTCCTCGGATACTCCGTTGAAGCCTGAGTCAACAATCTCATCTTCTTCCGCTCCATTCCCATCCTCCTCCTCCTCCTCGCTCCCTGACACGTAGCCGGGATCTCCAATGCACAGCCTGCCGTACAGGCAAGAGACGAAGAAGCTGCCGCAGAGGAACCGCACGAGGGAGGAGAGGAAGCGGTCGGAGAGGAGCAGGACCGACGTGTAGAGCCCGAACGACACGCAGGTCACCATGACCGCCACCTGCACCCTACCGATCGCCATCGCACCCCATGCAAAGTTTGACTACCTGTCAAAGATATTTAGTTAGCTAACTAAATTAGCTGAGCTGTATAAATGAATTAGCTCACGATATTAGGTTTTTTTTTATCGTGTGACCAACCCCCCATGATACCCGTGACTGGTATTACATCAGGGGTACTTTCAAGTATCAAAATGTGGGTAGGGGTACTGAGATCATGCTTTTGTAACGCAACTAAGGGTAGGGTTATGTACCCCTACCTACCATTTTATCTATGTTTCGTACGGGTGATAAAATGCTCTAAAGATTGTCACGTCCCCAACAACCTTCGTTGCCTTGCACATTGTTGCCTACCCCTACCCCCTCGGTCGGGAAATCCTCTGACTACCCTCCCTAAAGACTCTTTATGGCATGAAATTCCACAGGTGGGGTGGAGTGGGATTGAGGCGAAGGAGGGGTGGTGCTGTGTTTGTACGTCTATATGGTGGCAGGGAAGCAAGTTGGGGTGAAGAGCAGAGAAAGGAAGGAGGAAAGGAGAGAGAGAGGAAGCGAACGAAGAAAGGAAGTCGATCTCAGAGTCGGTGACAGACAAGCAGAGAGAAGGAGGGTAGACATCAACAAAGCCACTTAGCCTTGCAGACCTTCAGGCTTGCAAGGACAGGAACCCTTGAAAGCTTGTTTGCATCTTTTGCAAAGATGCAAGCACAGAACATGAACCTACCTGTATTACATGGCGAAGTCCAGGAGTATCAAAAGGACGAGGTAGAAGACGCCGAGAAGTTTTACAGCGCAAGATTCTCCAGGAACTTCCTCGTAGCGTTCGGGTTTTTACAATCGGTCAGCTGCAGTGGGATCATCATCGGATACACAGCGATCTCAGACGCGCTCAAGTCGATCGGGGAGTACTCAGACCTGTGTAGCAGTGGCGTCACCGGCTGCTCCTCCCAGGCGCTGAGATTTAGCTTGTTCTACATCATCGGCTCCTCCTGCCTGTTCGGTTCTTTCATCATCAATGGGAGCATCCTCGACAACTTCGGCCCCAAGTTCTCGACCTGCCTCGGGCTGCTCGTCAGCGGGACAGGTTTCGTCCTCCTGGCAGTGAGCCAGTCCAACGGGTTTGACGCGTTCGCGCCTGCCTTCGGCATGATCGGGGCCGGGGGGCCGGGCGTGCACCTGTCGCTGTTCCACATCTCCACCCTGTACGAGCCGAGGGTGAGGGGGACTATCAAGAGCTACTTCCTAGGGGCCTTCGTTGCCAGCGCCTTCCTCTTCTCGCTGGAGGGCTGGCTGATACAGACGGAGCACGTCAGCAAGGAGGCCATCTTCCTGGTACATGGGTGCTGGCTGTACCTGCTCTGCATCCTGGGGCTGGTCATCTGGCCCTGGAAGATCTTCAAGGTCGGCAACGAGGTGAGGATGTACAAGAGAAGGATCGTCGACTACGTCATCCTCGACAAGAGCCAGCAGCCTGCAAGCTCGTCCCGCTCCCTCGTTGCCCCCTCTGCAGCGTCTGACATGGCGAGCACGCCGGAGTTCTCCACCATGAACGTGCTGAACCAGAATGGCCAGCCCATCACGATCCTCGTCAAGTTGGACCGCACGGAGCAGCCAGCTGAAACTGGCAGCACGCACTCGCAGCTCCCTGCGGAGTCGATGAAGCTGGAGAGCCAGAGCTCAACAGCCCTGGTGCCGGGGAAAGCGGAGGAGGAGGAGGAGCGGGAGGTGCCGATGTCGGAGTTGCCGTTGAAGCAGCAGCTCATGACTTGGACGTACCGCAAGCTGCTGCTGTTCTGCTGCATCCAGGTGATGCGGTTCAACTACTACATCGGCACTTTCATTCAGCAGATCGAGTACAAGCCCACCAACAGGGACGGTCATCTCACCACAACCTATTCTCTCATCCTTACCCTCGTCGTTCCCTCCGGCATCATCACTATCCCTCTGGTCGGAAGGATCTTCGACACGTGGGACTACTACTGGATCTTCGTCCTCTGCAACTTCCTGGGCATGGTGTACGGTGAGTGCGATGAGGTTGAGGTGGTGTTTGCGAGTTGTGTTTCGGAGAATGACGATGATGGTGGTGGTGGTTTGTACTGATGATGATGATAATGACGATGACGATGACAATAATGATCACATGGGTTGAGTTCCTCGTGGTTCATCAACTCAGTGCTCCCTCCCTCCCTCCGTCCTCCTCACTGACTGGAACCTCCACAGGTGCTCTCTTGCTTGTGCCCGTCCTGGAGGTGCAGATAGTGACTATCGTCTTCCTGTGCCTGCACAGGATGATCCTGTTCTCCATCCTTCTCTCCTACACCTCCTACACCTTCGGCTTCAAGAACTTCGGCTTCATCCTCGGCCTCCTCCAGCTCATCGCCTCCGCCCTCTCCGTCATCGTCTACCCCATCATCAGCGCCGTCGAGTCTCACCTCGACGGCAACTTCTTCTGGGTGAACCTCGCCTTCCTAGCCGCCATGATGCCGCTGTGGGTAATCTGTCCTGCCAAGTTTCCCAAGAAGTAGGCAAGAGGAGGAAAGAGAGGAGGGGAGGATGAAGGGAGGAAGGGAGAGGAGGCAGTTTGTACATAAGCAATTTATCAGGTCTTGTTGAAATGTTGTAGCGCTATGAGTTGATAGGGAATTCCAGTAAAGATGTTCTTGAAAGAAATGTTGAGAAGTGAGGGGATCAAGAGGAGGACATTCGATGGAAATGAAGGAGAACCAAATAAAAAGTGAGGGCGGGAAGGAGGAACTAGGACATTGACAACGATGTTTCGTCGAAGTTGGGCATTGCTGTATTGATCAAACGTTGTATCTCGACGATCGCAATTTTGTCTGCATCCTTCGGATTTGTATGAACATGTCGCATGAGAAGAAGATCTGTAATGCAATCTCAACATACACATCCTCTCTCCCTCTTCCTCCTCTCTCCCTCTTCCTCCTCCCTCCAACCTCCTCTCTCCTACCACCACCACCACCACCACTTCCTCCTCCTCGTCCTCCTCCTCCTCTGCCTCTTCCTCCTCTCCCCTCACCTCCACCAGCAGCAAGTTACACACGAAGATGTGCAGCAAAGAAACGCCGTCCTCTCTCCCGTCACCAGACAGCGCTAGTGGTTCGTTAGCACCAGCAACGAAAGGAGAAGGTCAAGGAGGAGGAGATAGGTGGGGGGCGAGGAGGAGGAGGAGGAGGAAGGAAGGAGGAAGGAAGGAAGAACAGATGACCAACCAACTGTCGGCTCCTTGCTCGAGAGTTCTAACCGCCATACTGCATAAGGGCAGCAGAAGGCAATCTAAATGAACAAGTGAACAAGCCCAGCATCCCTGCTCCCGCTGCTCCTCCCGCTTTCGCTCTCTCCTCGCTTCTCCTCCTCCTCCCTCCTCTCCCTCTAAGCAGGCTTCTCACCCACACTGCCAGCACGAACGCAGAGATCTGAACCACAGCCAGCATGCCCGTACACGTCATCTACCACAAGGTCAGCCGGAAGGAGGAAGGAGGAGGAAGGGGAAGCAGGAATGGAGGAGGGAGGAGGGAGGAGGGAGGAGGGAGGAGGGAGGAGAACAGGTGGACCTGTCTCTCCCTACGAGCCTCCTCGGCGTTCCTCTCATAGATCTAGATGGTCAGGTGAGTGAAACAACAAGGGACATGAGAAGAGAGAACAGAGAAAGACCGGGAGAGGAGGAGGGAGAGGGGAGAGAAGGAGGAGGAGGGCAAGAGGAGGAGGAGGAGGAGGGCAAGAGGAGGAGGAGGAGGAGGGCAAGAGGAGGAGGAGGAGGGCAAGAGGAGGAGGAGGAGGGCAAGAGGAGGAGGAGGAGGGGAGAGATGGTTGAGAGGAGAAGAGGAGGAGGACGGGGAGAGAAGGAGGAGGACGAGGGAATGGACCGGCGAATCGACGCAGCGCGTATAGACGCAGGACAGGAATCCGGTGATAACAACGACATAAACCTGATAGGGGTGAGGAATCAAGGATGAGGGATGAGGAGAGGAGTGAGGGATGAGGAGAGGAGGAGAGGAGGAGGAGGAGGAGGAGCGTACGAAGATGAGGGTGAGTTGCAGGGCCTCCTCCCGATTGATAGAGATGCTGTCAAAGTCTCTCTCTGCACTCCCCCGTCGCTCCTTGAACGTGTTCGTGGACCTGCGGCAGCCTTATGAGCGGGAGCAGGAGGAGGAGTTCCGGGAGAGGAGCAGACAAGGGGCAAGGGCAAGAGTATGGGAGGAGGAGGACGAGGAGGAGGAGAAGGAGCAGCAGCAGACCTGAAGGGTCCGCGGCAAGCTTCACTCTGCCACTCTCGATCGAAGATGGCCTTACGCTTGTTGGGGCTGGAAGTCACCAGGGTGAGGGGAGGAGACTCGAGGGGGAGAAGAGAGAGATGAGGCTGGTGAACGAGCGCGACGAGGGAAAAAAGATGTCGGTGTGGTGAGTTTGAGGAAGAAGTCACATGTGAGATTGCAATAAACATCACTTGTGAGATAAAGAGGATACATGTCAGGTTGATGTTAAGTTTACATCTTAGGTACATGTATGTGTGCTCATCCTCTCTTCCTCTCACCTCATCCAGGTGCTTCCAAAGTCCGGCATCCACCATCGTCTTGCCTTGGTGCTGATGGAAGTTCAGCAGCATACAGCAACAAGGGAGCATGACGAAGGCAATAAGATCAAACGTCTGCTACACAACAACTTTGATCCTGCTGCTGCTGCTGCTGCTGTTCTCCCTCCCCCCTTCCCCCTCACTCTGTTTGTCTTCTTTCTCTCACCTGTACACATTCACGAGCATCTCGGACTCGCGACCACACATGTTGGAGGACATCTCCTCGTTCTTGGTCTGCATCATCAAAGTCGCTCAATCTTCAACATCCCCTCCACCTCCCTTCCACTTCCCTCCCTTCCTCCTCCCTCCCTTCCTCTCTCCATCTCTCTCTATCCCTCCCCTCCTTTCCTCCTCTTCCAATCACCTCCACGCGCTTCTGCATCCTCTTGATTTCTTCGTCCGCGTTGCAAGAGATAAATTCCTACCAAACTCCTGTGAGTCGACGGGCTACTTGACCTCAACAACCACCTCTGCCTCCTTGCAGATCTCGATGGCTTCAGCTGCGCACTTGTCGATCAGCTCGGTTTCCGTGGGGAACTGAGACGACCCAAGTGAGAGGTAGGCGATGCGAGGAGGAGGGGGGGGACGAGGAGGAGGAAGAGGAGGGGAGGGGGGACGAGGAGGAGGAAGAGGAGGAAGAGGAGGAAGAGGACGAGGGGGAGGGTGGGTGAGGGAGGGGGAGGAAGGGGGACAGGGAGGGAGGGAGGGGAGGGGAGGAGGGAGGGGGGCAGGAGGAAGGCAACGAGGAAAGCGGTTCTGACCCGCAGCTTTCTCAGGCATTGAAGGAAAAGTTTGACAGCCTGCGCGCACGAGGAGGCGGGCCCGACGTCAGCGACTTGCAACGAGACGAGATGGCCGGGAATGCCTTGCGGCTCGTGCGGTAGGATCGGATCCTCCTGGCGACCTTCCTGTTGGCCTCCGCAGTCAACAGTTCCTGTCAAACCAGTCAGCGGGGTCGTGCGGAGAGCTAGGGAGGTAGGAGGAGGACCAGGGTCTGCGGTAGGAACACGTTGGTCTGGTTGTTGAGGATGTTGCCGACGGACTGATGGGCCTCTTCTGCACATTCCCTGATAGCCTCCTCCTTCTCGACTGTCGGCAAGTTCACGTCATGGAGACTCGGGCTGGGCAGCTCTGGCTGACCGTTGGACAAGTTGATCGTCTCCGAGTGCAGGTTCTCTAGGATCTGGGAGGATCGTGCTCGTCAACAGACGGGAGGACCAGGAAGGAGCGAGCGGAGGGGGTCAGAAGGGGAAGGGAGGGGAGGGGAGGGGAGGGAGGGGAGGGAGGGGAGGGAGGGGAG
>NW_005434604.1:5218-11542 GCF_000315625.1 Guillardia theta CCMP2712 | reverse complement strand
CCTACCTCCCTCCCTCCCTCCCTCCCTCCCTCCCTCCCTCCCTCCCTCCCTCCCTCCCTCCCTCCCTCCCTCCCTCCCTCCCTCCCTCCCTCCCTCCCTCCCTCCCTCCTCCTTCCATTCTATCCTCCACTTTCTCCCTTGCACTTTCTCTTTCCGCTTACCTGCGTGATCCTCTGGAAGCGATTCTCCACGAACCTCCGAGCAGCCAGGAGATGGTCCTCGAGAACCGGGTGAACCGCAGCCTCCACCAGCTCCCTCACCCTCCCTGGCCCGTTCCTGCAGCTCCATCAGGACTGAAAAAGGATGCCAGCATCCACCCAGCGAGGCGATCGATCAATCTCCTGTGAACCGAAAGGATCAAGTCCCTGGAAGACGGGTGCACCACGCTCCTCCGCATGACGTCCGTGTACTTGAGACTCGCCTTCTTCACCTCCTGCAGCATGCGTCACCTCCACCGCCCGACCCCGGGGCCCGTGGACGCACCTGGTACAAGATGTGATCTAGAAGATCCTGGGCTGAGTTGGCCTTGAAGCTCGCGATCGGCATGTTGATAGTCTCTGACCACTTGCATGGCTTCACCGCTACTTCACTCCCCCTCTCGTCCTCCTCCTTACCTTCCAGATGAGGTTTGCCAGCGAGCTCCCCGTCATCTTCACCGACCCCAGCACCTTGGGCCCTGCTACACTGCACGCCATAGCTCAGACCCGCAGGGCTAGTGGCAACGAGGGCATGACAACCTCCTGATCTTCATCAGCAGGTAGTCAATCGACTTGTGATAGTCCTTCGTGTATGCAGAGGCAGGCAACTGCGTTCATCACAGATGCTTGTCAGGCACCAATCGCGCTATTCAACAACGGTTCTCCGCACCTGACTCAGATACTTCATGTCCTCCACCTGGGACAACACTTCAGCATGCCTCCACGCGTGATCGAGGGCAGCCATCTCACCTTGTCCACTGGGAACGGCAGGACGACAGCATCCAGCGACGAGAAGAAAGTGTGGAACTGTTGAGAAATCTTCGAGGTGCCGTTGTTGCTGTCGTCGACCTGCGTCAGCAGCTTGTTGATCCAGCTGTTCCCGTCGATCTTGGTCCCATCCAAGGACATGTCCAGGTGGAAGTTCTGCACCACCCAGACAAGATGCGGCCGGGAGATCTTGTCGGCCTTGTCCTGCTCCTCAAAGTAACTCATTGCAAACGCTGTCTCGACGGCGAACGAGAGCTTCTCGACGGCGGCCCGGTCGATCACTCCAACACTGTTGTACAGCACCACGTTGCTGACGAGGTTCAGGACCGCCAGCAGCTGGGCATCGAAGATCGACGCGCGGTTGGGAGCGAACAGCCCAGGGGTGTCGAGGAACACATGGTGCCGGTACCGGCCCTGTGAGGCACAGGGGGGGATGATAACGAGCGTGACCTCCTCCGTCTCAGGCTTGATAGTGTCCCCGACCTTGAATGTCAGGTTCCCCGGCTCGTGTGGGACGAGCTGATTCAGCAAGAAGGATTTCCCTGTACGGTATGGCCCCACGATTGACACCACCACGACTTCGCCCTCCAGCTCCGACAGCACGTTCAACGTCTCGTTCACACTCTGGATTCTCAGCACTCTCGACTTGTCCGGCCCGAGATTCCATCGCAGGAGCGGCAGAGCAGGAGTGGGAGGCGCGCATGGCTGGTTGGCATCCAGTGAAGGAATGTCGCACCGCAGCATACGGACAAACAGAACTAGGATGATTGGCCGCAGGATCCATGTGCCCCTTGTGCGACAACTGGTGCATGACCTCATCGTGGATCAGGTTTCAACTGCTTGCTCACTTGCTCTTGGCAGTTTCCCCCGTCAGACTACTTTCACCCATCCCTCATTGAAATATCACGCATAGCATCATCCAGCCTCGAGTATCGCCATCAAGGCTTCAGCTTCCCTCTTTCGCTCTTGATCTTGCTCTTGCTCTCCTCCTCCCCCTCTCTCTGTCTCTGTCTCTACGTCTCTTCTCTCTCTCTCTTTCCTCCTGCTTTTAGTTCGCTTCGTCCTCCTCTACCTTCCATCCCATTGCTAGCAGGCCTACCTAGGTTATACCCTACCCACCATCGTCAATTCGTACCCTACTATTGCACCCATTACCCCACTTTATACTTTGAAAGGAAGGGGTGCATATGAGAGAGATATGTCACCCCACCCCCATTTTACAGGAAAGGACTGGAGTACCACCGGTCCTTTTGCCTGCAGTCCAGTCACAACTCAGCGTTCCCGAAGTTTCAGCCGCTCTAAAGTTTAAAAAAGTTTCAAACTTTTGAAATTGCCGCCGGCTTCCGATAGTCGGATCGGAGTGAACGTGACCCGGTCCCGGAGTCCCGCCGCCGGGGCCCGGCCCGCCGGGGAATCATCGGCGGCCAGGAATTAAGTCAGCGGCCAGCACCGGGCTTGATTGCTGCAGCGCAGGGCTCAGCCTGGGGCCCAACCGGGTGCCGAGACGTGCCGGGCGCTCCCGGGCCTCGGGCCTGGCCCCGGCGGCTCGCCGTCGGATGGCTGTCAGTGAGACGGTCGGCGCCGGGCGGCCCCGGGCCCCCGCCGGGCCCGCCGGACTCACTTGAAAAGTTGTCAAGCCCGCCTCGCAGACATTTTTACCACCCTACCCCACCAATGTCTACTACCCCGACGATCGGAAAGAACGTTTTGCGTCCAGCATCAGCCTCTGACCCCCCATATCCCATCAAAGATATATTTGGAATACCCACCCTTGTATCAGATCTAGGCTCTTTCAGAGTACCCTACCCCACTATGTCCACTCCAAACTCCCGACTGCTTACTTTATCAGCATGGCTCTGCGGGAAGGCAGAGGAGACTGAGAAGGCAAGGACGACATGGCGGAGGAGCCGAGGTAGCGACAAGCAAATGCCCATGAGAACTCTTTCCACGTCTCTTCTCCACATGCTTCTCCACCATCACGGTCTCTATCATCTTGTGGCTTGCTCTTGCCCCTCTCCCAGAGCCTCTTTGTGACATATGTGCAAGTCCTGCATCTATCGAAAATTTCGACAGCTTGATCAAGGCAAAGCACCCGAAAACACATCACACATCATTCAACAACATTCTTCCAGTGTTTTCTTCGCCTCAATGTCGTTTTCCATGCTTCATGCTCATCAGCATCTGCCCCGAAGCGCAGGAAATCACTGCAGCCACGATTCGTTTGGGATAACGCCAGCCAGAAAATCATGTCAATACCCTCGTCTTTCTCTTCTAATCTTGAATGATACACATCTCACCTTTCATCATGGCTTCCACCATAACACGGCTCCTCACTTTCGTAATATCTGCCCAGTAGTTCAAGTTCCCTTGAGTCCCCTTTCCCCTCTTCACTGTACTCTTAGACTGGCCTGTCTGACTTCTGACTGCAGCAGCAGCTCAAGCATTGCGGGCAGCGCAGCGCATCGTGATTTGAGTCAGTGGTACGACGACGTGCTCGACAACGACGTGGCCTGCGTCTATGAGGTGCCCTGTGCTGCCCTGCTGCAGCTGGTTGTAGAGTTGGAGGTGAAGTGCGTGCAGAGGAAGCGGACGGGCAAGTTGACGCAGGGGAGGATAAGACTTGCGACGAACTCGCTGATCTTCATCTCACGACGAGCCCATGACAAGTCGATCTTCACCATCCCTTACGAGAGGATCACCGATGTCCATGCGGTAGAGCAGGGCTGCACTGCCATCGGGCCCTGAGTTGCTTCCGCAGAATGTGTCGACCAAGGGAGCCCCGGAGGGCATCAGCGTGTCAACAGGCAAGTGCTTCTATGTGACGTCACACAAGGACGGGCCATGGCTGTGGGTTCTTGGGTCCTCGGGGTCGGGTTCGGACATGTTGCTGACCGTGATTGGCAGATCAAAAGGAGTACTTGTTCAAGTCGTTTGTCTTCCAGGAGAGTGCCTATCAAGGTAGAGCAGCTGCGGCTCCGCCTGCCCCCTGTGATGCCTGCCGGCTTCCAGACATCCTCAGTGCGTGGAGGAGGAACAGACAGGATGGAAGTCCCACTTCCGGGGAGCAGGTGAGGCCTCAAGAGTTTGCCCTTGTGTTCCCCTCATTCCGCTGAATCTCCAGACGAGGACGGGCAGCCTGAAGCAGGCGGCATTCCCGCAGCAGGACGGAGGGAGCTCGAGTCAGTCGGGCGAGATCAGAGGCAGCTGGGGGTCGAACGTGTCGCGGGACTCTGGTCGGCTGCATGAGGAGCAGCCCGCGAGTGGAGAGGAGCTGAGGGATGAGTTCGAATCAGCTCTACGGCTGTGCAGGACCGCCATCTCGCAGCTGTCGGTTGAGAGCGGCAGGGCGGAGGAAGAAGAGAAGGGGAGGAAGAGGCAGGAGGAAGAAGAAGCGAGGAGGAAGATCGCTGAGGAGGGGGAGAGGAGGAAAACGGCTGAAGAGGAGAAGAGGAAGAAGGCAGAAGAAGAGGAGAGAAGGAGGAAAGCAGAAGAAGAGGACAGAAGGAGGAAAGCAGAAGAAGAGGAGAGGAAGACAGAAGAAATGGAGAAGAGGAGGAAATTGGAAGAAGAGGATAGAAGGAAGAAAGCGGAGGAGGATGCAGAGCGGAAGGCAGCAGAAGCGGAGAACGCACGGAAGGAGGGGGATTCAAGAACGAGACACGAGGAACAACCGCCTGTGCTGGTCCTTGCGAAGCAAAATTCTGAAGCAAGCGCTACGAGGTGATGATATCCCATTTCTTGCACCTTCTCATCAGGACGTTTGACGATGCGACTTTGCAGCTCCGTGCAAGAACCCGAACAGTCGTTGCTCTTTCCCTTCTGTCGAGGTGAACATGCCCCATGTTGTCACGTCTCTTGACGACTCTGCGTCCTTCATCAGCCGTCTGGATCTTTACGTGCTTGCTGATATGCGTGCTGATGATCGTCTACTTCAAGACGCGCACAAGGAGCAAGATAGTCTACCCTCAAGTATCCACCACCGAGCCCAAGGACGACCCTGACGTCTTCGCCATCTCACACGAACAGCTGGTCGACGACTGTGTCGGCAACTTCTCCCTCCACTTCCAGACGCTGTCGCTCAAGTTCAGCGACAGCGGGGGCTTCGCACAGAAGCTCCTGTCTCGCAACCTCCGGCTACGGATCCAACAGTTCTGTGAGATCACCGTGTTCGAGGGCAACGTGGTCCCGAGATCAGTGGCGGGAACAGACCCGAACTTCTCTAGTACTGACTCCTCGTCGTGGCAGAGATACTTAGAGGTCTCTTGAGATGTTTCTACTCCCTGTTGCTGAGCTACTGGGCAGAAGTCCGGCCTGACGGATATACTGGAGAATTATCAACATTTCTTGACGCAGGAGATCCAGGTAGAGGGGGCGAGGAGGAGAAGGAGGAAGAGGAGGAGAGAGGGTCTGACGACGAGTTGGCAGCTCTTGCAAGAGAAATTCAATCTGTTGCAGTTGCAGAATCAAGAGTACAGGAGGGCTCTCAACCAGACGAGGTGTATCAAACCATTTCTATCTTCCTCCTTTCTGACCCCCCTCGTAGGCACTGCATACTCTACGGAGGACAAGGGAGCCGGTAGCGTCCTATCTCACTTTCTCTCTCTTTCCTCATTCCTCAGCACCTTGGGGAGCGAGTCTCTTCGTTGCTGCGCTGCTTGCGAAGTCTTCACGGGGCTCATAGTAAGTCGCAAGCGCTGCATGTGCCCGTCCTCGTACTTGTACAATACTGGAAGCGAACTGAACACGAACGATCAAATTACAGAGATAATAATCAATCAAGTCAGTGGATTTCTTGTCTTGCCTGCCGCCGTAGAGCTTCCGAAGAACCGCTGTCTTCTCGTCCGCAGCCTGTTGCTCAGCCGACGGCCGACTTCTCGTCGCCTGCGCAAACTCAGCGCGAGGACGCCGACAACTGACTCAACCTTGTACTGGTTGTAGTAGTCCATCCGCTTGCTGTGATCGATGGCCTTAGCGTGCACTGTGTCCACATTGGTGGATCTTGACTTGCCGCTTGTCCTCGGCCTGACCTTCTGTCAGAAGGAGCGATCCCCTTCGAGCCTCACCTGCTCGCCGTGCTGGCTGACCGGGTGGTGCTGGTGGGCCCAGTCACACCAGGTGAGAACGAGGAGGGGAAGGAGCTCTTGGAGGGCGGATAACTTACCTCAGCCGGCGCAGCGAGTAGTCGATGGACGCGGTGCTCTGACCGACACGTCAGTGCTTGTTCCCTCCCAGCTCCTCCTCCACCCCCCCCCCCTCGCCCGCCCGCGCGCTCTCTCTCTCTCTCTCTCCTCCGTCCGTACCGTACCGTACCGTACCGTACCGTACCGTACCGTACCGTACCGTACCGTACCGTACCGTA
>NW_005434604.1:0-5118 GCF_000315625.1 Guillardia theta CCMP2712 | reverse complement strand
TTTCGCTGGGAGCAGTTCCTTCCTGGCAAAGTCCGGGTGCACCATGAGGAGCGAGGTTCAAGGAGGCAGATATGCCATACTTTGTACTCCAAATGCTTCGAGAGCGCCCCCCCCCCCCCCCTAGCTCCTCCTCCACCTCACCTTCTTCTTCTCGTTCCTCTCCGAACTCCTCCGCATCGAGGCCGATTGCATACCCGAGAGTCTCCCTGCCCTGCCTCGCCGCTGACTTGCCTTCCTTTCCTCGTCAGCCTCGACGCTCTCGGCGCAGATCGTGACGATGTCCTGAAGCACTTCCTTGCAGACCTCCTCGTACACTCCGCGCGAAACTATCATGCTCCTCAGGGCTGCCCATCCGTCCTCATCCTCCTGGTCCAGGGCCTCGTAGATCGGATCCATCGCATCGCTCACGAGCTGTTCCGCGAGCTCCTGCGCGTCGAGGAGCTCGGAGTAGCTGCTGAAGGCAAACATGTGCATGCTTGCGGCCTACTCGCTCTTGAGACGACAACCTCAGCACAACCTCAGCTCATGGTCATGAACTTGTCGCCTTCAGTTCTGCCCCATGCTGATTGTCTGAAACTCATGAGACGGGTTCACATCTCAACACCTCTCGCACTCTCAGGATACAAGCTCCGGCGTACCAGACTGCAGACATCAAGTCAATCCAGAATCAACACAGCAAATGGGAGAAGACGTATATCAACTTCAGGCGTAACACATGCCGAACGTATCTCCTCTTTCTGCCATACCACCCTTCCTCCCCCGGTTTATTGATTCTTTCTGACCATTTCATCATCGTCCTCTCAGTCCAACTCATCTTCCTCTCACTGTCAGCCTCCATGCCGCAGCGGCTGCCCGGCAGCAACATGACGAACCTACGGACCACTGCCTACGGAGGGTGGGCCTGGCAGTCCGGCCGCTGGCCCCGCGACTGAGGGCCGGTCACCGGGCCCAGTGAAACTTAGGGCCGAGAGTAAGTACTGAACTTTGAGTAAAGTCGCGGCAGCCCCGGGCAGGGCTGACTTGGGGCCAGCCGACTGCCAGTGAGCCCGGGCCGGGCGCCTACTGAGGCCGCGGCCGCCGGGCCGCTCAAACCGTTGAACGGAGGCTCCCCGCTCACTCAGTCACGCTGCCGTCACGGCGCACAGGCCGGGTGACACCGTCGGCGGCGGCGAGAAGAGAAAAGACAGCGCCGGAGAACCAAACGAGGCTAATCCTGCCGACTGCTGTACAGTACGGTCAATTCCGGGCCAGGTTTTGAACCCGGTCTTCGGGGGGCCGCCGGGCTAGCCGGGGGCCCGGGCTCGGAACTGACAGGCCGAAGTTTTACTCAACTTAGTTGAGAGAACATTTCTGCTGGCGGCCAAGTTGGCGTCAACCCTAGTAGGTTGTGGGGTCATACGCAGTTGGTCCCAGGAGGGGGTAGGGTACTACATTACATAGTGGTAGAGTAGGGTGGCTTTTGTATTAAAGTTTGGTAGATGGGAGGGGTGATGTTTTGGAAACATGATGGGGGCAGGGTACGAAGCAGGCCTAGGGGTACAGAGGAGGGGTGGGGGTCCTTCTTGTAGTACGACGGGCGTCAAGGAGTTGGTCCTCGGATAAGTTTGTCTCACTGAGTGATAGGGTGGGGTGGGTGAGGATGAGGGGGTGATGGTGACTTAAGTATACAAAGGGGTGGGTACTCCAAAGTAAAAAGCGGGGTGAATGTGATCCATTTGGAGGAAAGGGGGGGTGGGGTATGGTACAGAAGTTTGACTAGCGGTTGACGTGATGGTGGTGGGAGGAGCGGCGGGAAGGGAGGGAGAGGGATGGTTGGATGCGGAGATTGAGAGTAAACAAGAGGAGAGAGTTTGTTGATGTCGAGATGCCATGATGGAGTTGCCAGTTGGTTTCAGCAGCGCAGGTGGGGTACAGAGGTCAGAACACTGTAGATGATATGAAAGCAGGATTTTCCTTTTCGGTTCCCTGTGTGCAAATGGGAGCGGGAGGAAGAGGAATGAGAGAAAGGCAGCGACTGAATCCGAGAGTTAAATCAAGTTGTTTCTTTGTTCTAGTTGTTGTCGTGTTGCAATACCAGAAATCAAATCGATCCTTACTGATTTGTCGAGGATTGTTAGCATGTAGCAATATGCGTTGCCCTTGCTGCCAACATGTCACCAACCACTCCTCAAAAGTTGGACAGTTTGGCGTCGATCTTGCTCAGATCTGATGCTTTTCACAAGGAACGGGCGAAAAATCAGCGCGATGTCGCACCCAACGGTTGTGCTGCCGATGATTACCAAGTCTCCATCAGCTGAAAGCCCTACCTCCAAGTCGCTGTCTGTCACATCCCTTCCTCGATGTACTTCAGAGATAGGATTCAGCAAGGGGATGTCCAGGACGGGTGGAAGTCGCTCCCCAGGAGCCGAGCGAGAGCGCTTCCTCTCAAACACTGACCCCGAGTTGCGATCCAAGTCGGAGGGCGTGTACGGAGATCAGGTTGAGCACAGGAAGAACTCGTGGGTCTCCTCGACGAGCAAGTCGGTGCCGCACGCGGAGGACAGAGGAAAGAAGCACAAGGGCTCGAGGAGGAAGAAGTCAACGTTCGGTCACGGCCATGACGTGGCCGGGGATCATTCAGGGCATGGAAAGGAGGTGGGGGGTTCTAAACTAGGTACGCCTCCCAGCACCCTTTGTCTGGAGACGATAGGATGTGGATTGACTGATGTTGATGTTGAGGATGGGCCCATCCCATGATGGGTCTTGATGTCTTGATCATTCCTGTGGTGTTCTTGATTGTTGTTTTCCATCGGGAATGTGTCTGTTGTTGGTCCGGGTTTGACTCTTTGTTGTCCAGCGTTTACAAACACCGAGAGGAAAGCGTTGAAAGAAATATCATCCCTGAGCAAATTTTGCTATTTCAAAGTCAATGATCCGAGACTTGGTAAGCACAGAGACTTGCTGATAGAACGGGCTCAACGCTGAATCCTTTGTTCCAGAACTGAAAGATCCAGAAGAGAGGTTCAAGGACATGCTTGTTGGTGAGTCGACAGGATGGGAAGACAGGTTGGAGGAGAGCATAAAGCATCTGCGGCAAAAGATCAAGGATGAAAAGCATTCTCTATCTGTCCTGACCGATGCCCAGGTTCAGCTTTTCTGGACTGCTCGTGTTTTTGATTTCGTTGCAGGTCAACTCAGAAATCTCGTCAGAGGATGCAAATGTGAGCTCATGTGCGGAAGGAGATGAAGCCATTGCAGCTTGCAAGGCTAGGATAGCCGAAGGTGACTTCCAGGCTGCCCAGAAGGCTCTGCAGAGGGCCAAGCGCGAGTACATCAGGGTCGGGATAGACAAGAGGAAGATGATTGAGGCGATAGCGTACGAGATCGAGAGAAGGAGAGAATCAGAGTCGAAGCTCAAGTTCTTCGAAGTTGAGTTCCAAGAGCTTCTCGGTCAGTCGAGGGATCTGTTCGCCGCTAAGGACCTCCACTCGAGTCAGATCAAGTTACAGCAGGCCCGCCGGGTCCACGAGAACATCTCCTACCTGTCCTCGGAGACGGCCATGGGCATGGCAGGGAAGCTTGAGAACATGCAGCGACAAATTGACGAGGAGACTACGAGGAGGCAGAGGCTGATGGAGGACTTCACTGTCCTGCTGCGGGAGGTTGACGAGTCGATCGAGAGGTTCGCGATGGAGAAGGCGAGGAGGAGCCTGGAGGCAGCAAGCGACCTCTCCTCCTCCTCCTCCTTCATCCGGGAGGAGGAGAGGCTGGCGCGATACAGGGAGAGGATTCAGGAGGTAGAGAACTTCCGTCAGGAGGTGCTGGAGCGAGCAATGTGGGCGGAGAAGAACGCGATCTCCTCCTGCGACAACGGAGACTTCTCATCAGCTCGCAGGTTCGTGTCGGATGCGGCTCAGAGCTACGGGAGCATCTGCATGGAGGAGAGCGCGGCGATCCCTGAGATCCTGTTGAGTATCGAGGAGGGGGAGCAGGCGAAGTTGACAGCGGAGTTGTTGGCAAGAGCTGAAAGCCTCGCCGAACAAGCTGGGGTCCTCCTGGACGATCGTGAGTGGGAGGAAGCAGCTCGTGTGTCGCAGTCTGCAGCTGCTGTATACGCGGACCTGTCCCTGCCCGTCCCTCCTGGCCTTTCCGAGCTGATGGAGAAGATCGTCGAGGGGAGGCGAGCGGAGCAGGAGAAGCGGCAGGCAGAGGTAGCGACCCCTTGTGTGCTGGCAGTAGCGTTCTGACCTGCGCACTGCAGATCATGAGGAAGAAGTATCTCGACGAGATCAACAGCCTGTACAGTGAGATGGAGGAGAAGTTCGAAGACAGCAGGCTGGAGGAGCTGAGAGAGATGTTCCCGACGGCATACGAGAGGATCAGGAGCGAGGATGACGACATCTTGTCGAGGTTCCAAGGCCTGGAGCGGAGGATGCAACAGAAGCTTCTGCAAGTGGAGGCTGAGGAGGCAGTGAGGGAGCTGGTGATGCAGGCAGAGGAGAGGATGAAGAGCTTCGAGCTGGAGGAAGCTGAGAAAAGCTTCAAGGAGGCGGAGGGTCTGTGCGCTCAGCACGGCATCCCGATGGGACATGAGCTCAGGTCGCTCAAGTCACGGATCCACGAGCTCGTCGACCTCCTGCAGAGGGCCGGAGCTGAGAAACTCAAGATAAGGTCTTGTCTCGAGAGCGGAGACCTGCTGGACGCCCGCTCGGCTCTGATCGAAGCGAGGAAATGCTCACAGCTTGCTGGGCTGCAGGTGGACGAGGAGCTGAAGGGGCTGGAGGAAGAGGTCGTGACTGCAGAGCGATATCAGAAAGTTGGGAAGTCAAAGCTGAAGGAGGCGGAGATGAACGTGGAGGCCGGACTGCTTGAGGAGGCAGAGGAGTCGCTGAAGGAGGCGAAAAACGCCTTTGAGCAGGCAAGGCAGGACAAGAGAGAAATGCTGAGAGAGCTCCAAGACAAGATTGAGCTCGGAAAGACAGACCGAAAGAACAAACAAAAAGCAGCAGATGAGGAGGCAGCGAGGAAGGCAGCCGAGGAGGAGGAGGCAGCGAGGAAGGCGGCCGACGATGTTGGAGGCTGCCGCAGCAGACGGAGAAGATACAGCGAGGAAGGCAGCCGAGGAGGAGGAGGCAGCGA
>NW_005434605.1:439044-440272 GCF_000315625.1 Guillardia theta CCMP2712 | reverse complement strand
CGCGAAGCGCGCAGACCGTACCGAGTTGCAGCCTAAGGGTCAAGCAATCAAGCAACAAGCAGCAGGAGCATGCAGGAGGAATAAAATCCCTTAGACCCGATACCCGGAGGCAGCCGACTGACCACTGTCAGTCGAGACGTCCGCTGCCGCCACAAAGCGGGTGGCCGCGGACGGAGAAAGGGCAGCCGGCAGAAGGTAAAAAGTGCCTCAAGCAAAACAAAGCAGCCGACACTCTGTGGTACACATCCCTGGTTTGCGCTCTCTCGTCGACTCGTCTCATGAGCACTTCATTCCTCCGCCTGCGCAGCGCAATGTGACTCCTCTTGTCATGCGCGTCTTCCCTCGCCATGTGCATGCTCGCGCTGCGCTGACCGATCAGCAGCGTGATATCCTCACCTTGCACAGCCGAAGGACATACTCGCATCCGACCCAGGACTCGCTCAAGTCGCAGGATAGGGTCTTGCAGTCTACCATCTTTGCTCATTTTCCTGAGCGAGACCTGAGCCACTCTCCGATGCGAGTCTCGAGCTACTACCCCCCCTTGCGCGGCTTCGCGCTTGGGCTGGCGCTGCCGCGTCTGGGTGCCAGCAGTGCTGGTTCTTTTCGGGCTTGTGTTTTGTGTGTGATTGTGCAGCTTCTCGCTGTGCGCTGTGTGCCACTTCCCGCACCGCTATGCTCAGATGCTCGACTGCTATCTCCGATCTGCCAGTGTCCGACGGAATGTGATGGATGTCAGCGCGAGCTCGATCCCTCCGTTGCTGCACATCATCTCCAGACCTGCAAACGCCGATCCTCCCACGGCGCATGACAACCTTACTCGTACGATTCGGTCAATGCTGAACGAAGCTGGTCTTCAAAGCGTCATCGATACAGTCGGGGATCCTCGACGGGGACGGATTTACTGGCAGAAGGTAAAAAGTGCCTCAAGCAAAACAAAGCAGGAACAAGCTAAAGAGGGACAGTGGAACAAGCTAAACCTCCTGGCACACAGCGCACAGCGAGAAGCTGCACAATCACACACAAAACACAAGCCCGAAAAGAACCAGCACTGCTGGCAACCAGACGCGGCACCGCCAGCCCAAGCGCGAAGCCGCGCAGACAAGCAGCCTAAGGGTCAAGCAATCAAGCAACAGGCAGCAGGAGCATGCAGGAGGAATAAAATCCCTTAGACCCGATACCCGGAGGCAGCCGACTGACCACTGTCAGTCGAGACGTCCGCTGCCGCCAC
>NW_005434605.1:438707-438944 GCF_000315625.1 Guillardia theta CCMP2712 | reverse complement strand
GGCAGCCGCCGACAAGGAGCCGGCGTTGCCCGGGGGTCCGCCTGGGGCAGCGGACGGAGGGAGGCTGGACACAGGAACACGGTACCGCTCGAGGTAGTCCTCCTCGCTAGCCGCTCCGAGTCAGCGGTAGCCGAAACCAACACCCGGTGACCGCCCGTGCTGGCGGCGACGTCGCAGCAATGCCCAAGAAGCGTCTCCGTCCCTCACTGTGACGTCGGGTGCCTCCGGAGAGCTCGA
>NW_005434605.1:438341-438552 GCF_000315625.1 Guillardia theta CCMP2712 | reverse complement strand
ACTACCTCGAGCGGTACCGTGTTCCTGTGTCCAGCCTCCCTCCGTCCGCTGCCCCAGGCGGACCCCCGGGCAACGCCGGCTCCTTGTCGGCGGCTGCCCTTTCTCCGTCCGCGGCCACCCGCTTTGTGGCGGCAGCGGACGTCTCGACTGACAGTGGTCAGTCGGCTGCCTCCGGGTATCGGGTCTAAGGGATTTTATTCCTCCTGCATGC
>NW_005434605.1:412876-438241 GCF_000315625.1 Guillardia theta CCMP2712 | reverse complement strand
TGACCCTTAGGCTGCTTGTCTGCGCGGCTTCGCGCTTGGGCTGGCGATGCCGCGTCTGGGTGCCAGCAGTGCTGGTGTGTTTTGTGTGTGATTGTGCAGCTTCTCGCTGTGCGCTGTGTGCCAGGAGGTTTAGCTTGTTCCTGCTTTGTTTTGCTTGAGGCACTTTTTACCTTCTGCCAGTAAATCCATTGTATCCCAAGGACCGGCGGGACCCGACCGATGCCGGGGAGGAAGCAGGCGAGCTCGGGCCAGCAGCAAGCACCCCAGTGGTGTCGAGCTCTCCGGAGGCACCCGACGTCACAGTGAGGGACGGAGACGCCTTGCCAGCTCCGCGCCGGTCGTCGGCGCCACTCGAAGAGTTTCCCCCATCGGAGTCGGAGACCTCCGGCGAAGACTCCTCCTCGGGCGACTCGACAAACGGTCCGAGGAGGAGCTGTCCTCTGGCTCGAGAAGTGCTTCAAGCCCTAAATAACGGCATCCTCGAGTGGCCCAACAATGACGACGTTGTCAGGTGGATGCTGTGGCAGAAGAGTACGCTGGAGGGAACGATCGCCTTGACAGACGCCCGAACTTAAGTACATTGACTCAGGACTGAGGAGGCCCGGACAGGGCCTGTAGGACTGACCGGGAATCAGGAGGCTCAGCAGTCTGGATAGTACGGTCCATCATGCATGCCAGGAACTTGCGAATGATGTCCGTTAGATACCCGGACTCGGCCCGGAGAGGCAGTGTCGGTGGCAGGACTCGCCGGGATGCAGCCTGAGTACCGTACCGCGGCGCCAAGCCTGGCAGAAGAAAGCACTGCAGGAACTGTGTGTGTCGGACCGTGACGCCGCAGCCGGGCGGGCTGCCTCAGGCCACGCCCTGCCGGGCGGCGGCCTCAGGCTGGTGGCGGGCCGGGGGCCTGGCGGCGCTGCGGCGGCGGCCGGCCGCCGGGCCCGGGCCCGGGAACTCGGCACCGTGGCACAGGCTGCTCCGAGGCTCCGAGTGGAATGAATTGAATCGGACAGATGTTGTGGTTTAAACCGATTCAATACGGCCCCGATTGGAGGACCACGGGATATGTGTTTCCTCTACCACCCCTCCTTCATACTGGAAATCAAGGGGTACTGATTGATAACTTTCAAGCCTCCAGCTTTTGCTCAAGTCAGTGTTCGCTCTTGTAAGACTCAGGGGTGGTGGGGTCAAGTACCCTACCCCCTTTATTGCCCCGGAGATATGAGTGACTGTATGGGCCCTGATTGTGCGGTACTCAGTGACTTATTATACCTACCCTACCCCAGTAGAGACCGTTAGATCACCCCACCCTCTCGTTCCTGTTCTCTACCACATTCCCACCCTCCAAATGTGTTTTTTATTCCTATTGGCGTCCTCATTCATAGAGTACCCCTTCAAAACCCCTTGATCGCTAGGTAACGGAGGGGTGGACAAAAGTACCCCCACCCCTTCAGCGACACTTCGCTGGTCGTGGAAGCGGTTTGTTTTGATTGAACCAACTGAGTTGGTTCGATTCAACCAAAGGCGCGACATGGATGCAGCCAGAGCCGAAATGGGCAGAGGAGGAGGAGGCGACGGCGGCATGAGCAGAGGAAAAGCGTCATGAGAGGAAACGAGATATTAGGGGAACATGAAAAGAGCTCATTGAGAATCCTCTTGACAGCTCTGCGATGAAGGCACGCTAATCATTCTCACCTCTCATCAGCCCTCAGCTTCCTCCTCGAGGTCAGAGACAAGATGGGCGGGTTCCCCAGTGCTCTCGGAGGCTCAGGTTGGAAGGAAAGGAGCGACTGGAAAGACCATGAGCTGGAAGTACGCTTGAAGTCTCATTCTCGGCATCCAGTAGCTCGAGCGCACTCGGAGAAGAACTTGAGCAACCGGCACAGCTCGAGGTTGTCAGTCGACGGGCATGACCTCTCCCACCGCCATCACTTGGCTTCAGCTGCTGCAACTCCTAAAAACTCTCCGACCAATGCGAAGATGATGAAGCCTGGACAATGGTCCACTCACAACCCGTTGGTATAAAGTTGTTTGTCCGTAGTCTCGCTTGAGTGATCGGTGCGTTGCAGGAAAGAAGATATTATGATGAAAGGGCTGACAAGCCTGATAGATCGCGCAGTTTAGAGGCTATTGGACCCCGTATGGCCCATCAGCATTCTTCTCGTTTACAGCAGAATGTTGCCCGTTCACACAATCAAATCAATGTTTACAAGGAGGACTCAGCAGCAAAGCTAGACCCTGACAAAGAGAGTGCATCGGGCAAGAGCAAGACGTCATCACCGCTACGGCAAGAGACCTATCGGACGAGAAATGAAATCCTAAAGAGCTTGAGGCGAGAAACAGCTGAAAGTATTCGAAAGATGTCACCAGGGTACAAAGAGGAGATTTCAAAGGTATTGTCTCCGAGAGCGCTCGAGATGGTTTTTGATTCCTTTCTTGTCCAGGAACTTGAAAAATCAGACAGTGTCAAAAGTATCGGTACACTGGAGACACATGAAAAACGTGTGTTGCTTGAGCCGGTTGTGTAAATTCGAAGTAGTGCATATGGTGAATTTTTCTTTCTTTGTTGCAGCCGAAATCGAAACAACAGCCGGTTGAAATGACCAGAGGGAAGGAAGCTGGACCAAGGAGTGAAGATGACGAAGCGGATGATCAACATGGAATGCATGATGAAGTCGTTCCATTCGTAGAAGATGAACCAGGTGAAAAATGACGGTTTCAATTCTGCAGCAGAATCAGAATCAAAGCTATCTATGGTTTTGAATGCTGTCTGTAGAAATGCTCTTGGAAGAACTTGAAGAATTGCCGGAGGGCAAAATTCGACAGATTGGTAGGATATCCACTGCGATCATGTCCTCTCTTGATCATGAATCAGGATCGATTGTCCGTTGGCAACGTGGGAATTTGATCGGGTTTGGTTCGTTTGGAAGGGTATGGCTTGCTAGCCATAGATGTTATTCTTAATCTTTTCCATTTGTATGTCATTGAGTATCTCATGCAACATGTGAAGGTTTACTTGGGCATGAACCTTGATTCTGGAGAGCTCTTCGTAGTAAAGCAGGTGAAATAGCAATACTCAATTGTTGGCTTGGAATTCAAAATTTTTAGGTCGTATTCGTAAGCAAGGAAAGAAGCGAAGAAGTAGTACAGGTAGATTGTCTTATTGGACAAAGTTCTTCAGCATCTTGGTTTTGAAACTTGTACCTTCACAGCTGGAAAGAGAGATAGCACTTCTTGCAACGCTGGACCATGTCAACATCGTCAAGTATAGGATAAGTCAAATCTTCCGATCTGCCTCATAACATATTGAACAGATATCTTGGAACTGAACGAAACAGTGTCAACAATGAGTTATCTATTTTTTTAGAGCACATGCCTGGTGATCAATATTTTGCCTAAAGCTTGACGCGTTGAACTGAAATCATTTATTTGATGCAATAATGTGCTTAGGTGGGTCCGTAGCAGATTTGGTGTCCAGATTTGGCCCACTTGTTGACACTGTTGTGAGAAAGTGAGAAGCAGATAGAAATTGTACTTCTTGAATTTCATTTTCTTGACTCCGTGGACGTGCACGTGCAGGTACACAAGGGAAGTGCTTGCTGGTTTGCAGTATCTACATAGCAGGGGAATCATACATAGGTGGGTGCTGCTTGAACGGATAAGAATTGTGTTTGACTGTTCATAGGGATATCAAAGGACAGAATATCTTGGTTGACAATCGCGGAGTTTGCAAACTTGCTGATTTTGGAAGTTCAAGATACCTCAATGTTGTGTTGATACGTCAGAGTGAAGCGATGCTCATTTCATCTCTCTAGTCGGTGAATGCTGGCGACAACAATGCGGCCTCCTTGAGCCTCAGAGGAACTCCTGTCTTTATGCCCCCCGAGGTTGAGAGGTTTCGTGCGGATCTCAGTGACGTATGACGAGGTTGCTGGACGTAGGTGATCAAGGAGCAGAGATACAGCAAGAAGTCAGACATCTGGAGCATCGGCTGTACTGTATTGCAGGTGATCCCACGCTTGGTGCGTGTGAGGTGATGACTGTCTTGTAGATGGCAAGTGGGAAACCTCCGTACAACGAGCTGGACAATCATTACGCAGTGCTTATCAGAATTACTTCGACAGACGAGCACCCTCCTTTCGATGAGAAGACCTTGTCAGAGGCAATCTGAAGTTCGTTTCCACAATGATCCTCTTACTGGAATTTCAGGAGGCGAAAGACTTCTTGCTGCTTTGCTGTCGACGGAATCCTGCTGATCGTCCGGTAAGTTGTTGCGAAAACCTTAGGCGCACTTAACTTTTTGGGTCTGGTGTTACAGGATGTTGATGCTCTTTTGAAGCACAAGTATGCCTTGCGATCCGAGTCTCTGGTTCGTGCATCGGTCTTGACTTGAAATGTTTCAAGGTTTATGAAAGTTGTGCAACCCAAGCACGAAGGAGTCGAAGAGCTAGATCTCACCAACATTGACGGGGAGGAACTCAAGATGAGTCAATCTTCAAGCATCTCGCCGTCAAAGGAATCGAGCATCAAGCTGATCAACGCGGCTTCGTCTAAGTCAGACCAGCATGAGGCTGCCCAGACCGAGACCACGAAGGCAAGACAAGATTGAGTTGATCTTTTATCGCGTTTGATCGTGAAGAGCAGGAGCATCCAGAGAAAAAGTCAGAGCAGGATACGGTCCAATGGCGCATTATGGATGAGAAACAATTCAACGAGATGGCGAGGAGATTAAAGGTGGCGTAGAGAGGTTGTCTGTGTGATCTCACTTGCTTGCAGATCAAGGCAAGGTTGCTCAAGAACAAGGGGCGTCGACATTCGCAGCCGACTCTTTCCTTGTCTCCCCTCCTGCAGTGATGAAAAGGCTCTGATGTCTTGCCCAGGAACATTGAGCAGCAGCAGAATCTGCAAGGCAAGGCAGCGAAGCCCCAACGGTAAGCGGGGAAGCTCTATGTTACCATAGTCACCTCTGAAGAGCGCAGCAGGAAGCAGCGGAGGGACTCTTTGTCCTCTGACGACGCAAGCATCCCAATCGGAGGCTACCCAGCCCCAGGCACAGGAGGAGGACCTCTGCAGGCGATCGCCGCGGCCATGTATGGGAGCGGAAACAGCACGGAGTACTTCGGTCGTTCCAGGTGAGCGTCAGAGAAGAGCTGAGGGAGAGGGGGAGTGACTTGGTTACTACTAGATCATCGGAATCTTAAAGAGATGAGGCTGAAATTCAATCGGAGAGCAGCTTTTTTTCTTTCTTTCTTTTTCTTTCTTTCTTTCTTTTTTCAGTTGTAAAATGTAGACAGACATCCAAAGCAGCTCCCTGAGACCAATGGGGAATGGAGGGGGTGGGGGTAGTAGGAAGGTGGGGTCGATTTATACAAAACGAGGGGTAGTCAACTTTATCAAGAGGGGTAGGGTAGAGGCTTTTGAGTTTGGGCAAAGCAACTCGCAAATGCAGGGGTTCGTTGGCAACAGGAGGAGCAGGAGGAGCAGAGAGAACAAGACGGAGAGCAGGGAGGGCAGGGAGGGCAGGGAGGGCAGGGAGGGCAGGGAGGGCAGGGAGGGCAGGGAGAGGAGGGAGGGCAGGGAGCAGGAGAAGCAGTTTGATTACAATTGATAGCAGGAGCAGGACCGAGGGGACCGAGGGAGCAGGAGCAGGAGCATTGGAAGGTGGGGGATCAGGAGCAGGAGCAGGGGAAGTGTTCAGGGGGAGCTGGGGGAGTACTAGTACTACTACTACGGAAAGAGGAGAGGCAAAAGATCTGAGCAATGTGGTGAAACAAATGAACACATGTCTGAAATGACCGGCAGGCATTGCGCAGTGGGGAGTTGGAGATGTTCAATGAGGCCCTGTGAGTTCATTCGCGCCCAACACGTATGAATCTCTTGCTGACCGCGCTCTTGCTTGCTGTCAAATGCGTTTCGCTGGATGCTTTCTCACGTTTTGCAATGTCGCCGTTGAGTTGTCCTCATTCGTCAGATTGTAGTCGATTCAACCGACAAAGAGCTCAGCAGTTCCTCCTCAGCCGATGCGTTAGAGGGACTGCTCGACGGAGAAGCGCAACTCTGATCTTTGCTTCGGAACAGAATGCGCTGGATCTTGCACAACAGTCGCGTGAAGGTGATGTAGAAGCTGATGGCTCAGACAGCCAGCATGCTGTGTTCCTGAGCAGTCAAGAACGCAGCAGCGCACCTGTTATAGTTCATGATGCCTCCACCCTGCTACACGAGAATGACAAAAACAAGAGCGGAGGGTCAAGAGTGACTCCCGCCATTAGATCTCGGTTTCATGAGTTCGAAACGCCTGAATCAGAAGACGAGAGAGAGCAATGGAGGCAGTCTTGGCGACATGCGAAACCTCAACAAACCTTATACCTGCAGGGCCACCCGAGAGATCGCTGGATTCCCATGAGGATTCCTCTCAGCCTCAACGAGCTTTTCAACTTACTCGATGAACCGTCTGTAGCTCGCGCCCTCAAGGATCCGCAACAGCGCAACTACTGGATCTATCACACCGGCCGCACGCTCTTCTTCTTCCTATCCAACGTGCTGGCAGCCCTGCTGCAGATGAAGGTTGAGCCTGACTGGAGGCCCTGGGTCTATGGCAAAAACTATCGTAGAGAGCTTGCTGCTGCTCTAAAGCGCATTGCTATGAGCGGCGAGAAGAAGAGCAGCGGAGAGTTCAAGTCGGCAACCAAGATCCCGTCAGCGGAAAGAGTGAGTGATGCGTTAGGTGTGACGTAGCACCTGACGGCTGCCTCTTCTGCAGGTTGGAAGATTGTTTGGCAGTATCTTCGAGCTTTATCGGAGGGACTGCATGAATATAGTCTACGGCATCTATCGCTACCCTTACGACGCGAGCTTGAGGCACCGACAGTTTAACCCTGTCTACGTTCGGCAAAAATTTCTCGACACCTTGAACGAAGCCATCCTCATGGGCTCGAGGTGTGTTGGATGTGCCGCCTTGCGGTTCTTGACCCGCCAGTGGTTGCAAGATGACTTTGACCCAGGCGAGCCAAGGGCGAAGGAGGCAAGCGAGAGGTCAGGAGACAAGTGCTTCTGCGAGAGGCTCAGGCCCTTGGCGGGGTTGTGATCGTCAACGACCCGCTGCGGGAAGACGAAGACTTGTTCAACGATCGGTGAGTCTAGATCAAAGTGTGTTGGTTCACCTCTGTGTCCATTTCAAATCATGTCATCTCCATTGAGTGGAATTGCTTTCATGTGCATTTTATTGATTCCCGCATAGATTTCATATCTGTATGAATGTCCAGTCATTTTCGCCCCCCTGACACTGACGTGATGTGGTCTGTGGGTAGATACCTTCTCGGAGACCTCAGTCAGTATCCCGATTATTACCTGCAGAACTTCCACTGGCAAACCGATGGTTGGTTGTCGACGAAGAGTGCGAGGACGTATGAATATACAACTGAATCTCTCTTCTCCGGCTCGCAGGTAGCCTATCTCTACTCTGCCCCTCCGTTGCATTTCTTGAGCTACCTGTCCTCACAAATTGGTCAGGACGCCATGCAGCGGCAGAGCTTTGTGTCTGTCAGTGAGCACATCTCGCTTCTGAAAGGCATCAAGGAGGAGCATGAAATGAAGCTGTTGGAGGTGGCGTGTGGGACTGGCAGGTGTGAGGGCAGGTGACGATGGAGGGAGGGTGAAGTGAATGACAGGTTGCACACCTTCATCAAAGACAACTGGCCAACGATCGAGTCCGTTGCTTCTGATCTGTCACCTTATTACCTTCAGGTGAGGGAGGGAGGGAGGGAGGGAGGGAGAGGAGATAAGGGAGGAGATTAGAAGCGAATCGCAGCGACAGACTTGCTGACTTTGAGCAGGTAGCGGAAGAGAACATGCAGTACTTCGCAGAGTACACGCGATCGGTCACAGGGCGGGAGATCTCGTTCCCCAAGTTTGTGCAGGTAGCGCGAGGAAGCAACAACGAGGTTGTTGCGTTATGGTTGCGCAGGCAAAAGCAGAAGATTTACCGTTTGATGACGAGGAATTTGACATAGTGACGTGCACTTATTTGTTTCACGAGATTCCCTTCCCTGTGAGGAAGGAGGTCAGACGCTCACTTGCTTCTCCCCTCCCTGACGCTCCCCAGGTGGCCTCGGAGATGTTCCGCGTGCTCGAGCCGGGAGGCATCGCCGTCATCACCGACTCCTTTCAGAAGGGAGACATTCCTGAACGAGACCACATCGGCAAGCGCTTCCCTGCCAACTACCACGAGCCCTACTACATGAGCTACTTCGAGAACACTGACCTGGTACCTCTGCTCCTCCTTGCGCCTCCTGCCTGCAGCTTGCTGGCTGCCTTCTCAGCAGGGTTCCAGGTCAAGATCTACCAGGAGGCCGGCTTCGTCCTCCGCACCCACCAGTGTGCGCATCTCTCTAAGGTGACGGTGCGGGCTCGGGGAGGTGAGAGCTGACAAGGCGAAGGTGCTCACGTTCGAGAAGCCTGGAGGGTCTCACGCCAAGATTCGCCCCTACGCGCTCTGGGCGATAGTCTGACGTCCTTCTCTGTCATGGGATCTTTCTTCAGTGCTCCTGCTGGGGTAGCCGGTGTGAATGAGGGGGAAGTAGAAGAGAAGGAGAGTGGGGCAGGAGGATCGCGAGGTCAACTAGTTTGTATATACAAGGATGCTCAACTTGCTGAGCTCTACTGCCAGCTGTCGAGAACCAGGGCGGCGCTGCTGAGATACCATGCTTCCCTCCCCTCCTTCGCCTCCAACTCCATCGTTATCACATGCCCAGCTCGCTGCGTTGTGTGATAGACTGGGAGGGATACGGAGGAGCTGCCGGTTGCAGGGTCGAGCGGCTTGAAGATGCAGACATGACTTGCTGTGCTGTTGGAAGGAGCGGGAGAGAGGCGGATAGGAGGAAGCTCAAGAGAGTGAGTCGGCGAGGTGACGTGCGTCAGCTTGCCCTCCTATCACTCGTCAGTTGAAGTTCAAGCAGCATGTGACTACCTCCGCATCGAACTGCCCGCCAAGCAAGTGGAGGCCGTAGATGACGATGCCTTGCTGCTGCTGCTGCTGCTGCTGCTGCTGCTGCTGCTGCTGCTGCTGCTGCTGCTGCTCCGCGGCCTGCTGCTGGAAATCTTCGAAAGAGCCTCTGAGGACCTGCTGCAAAGTGAGCAACGGTCAGTAACCGCCACTCTTCTCACCTCTGTCCTGAGCTCCAGCTGAGGGAGTGGAATGCTGAGGCTGGTGGCGAGGTGGAGCATGACGGCAGCAACGAAGCCTTGCGGGAAGAAGAAACCTCCCAGCCAGACCACTGGAGGAAGCTGCTTCTGCTTCTGACACTCAGAGCGAGCAGACAAGTGGGATAGAAGGTTGAGGAATGCAAAAAGAGGGGAAGGAAGAGGAGGAGGAGGAGGTGGTGGTGGTGCTGATGGAGAAGGACCTTTCTGCTGTAGTCGTCCATCATCTCGCATCGGAGGATAAGATCGCTATACCACGAGCCGAGGGGCCGGCAGGTTGGGTAGGAGCGGGAGAGCCACTCGGAGGGGATGCGATCATGGCAGAAGCTGTCGATGACCGTGTCCGTCGACTCCTCGAATTGGCCCTGCCTGTCTAGCGCCAACTCCAGCAAGTTGTTGGTCCTCGCGATCTGTAAGAGGAGGGAGGTGAGAGCCGCGTGCTCTCTAGCGAAGAACTGGAAGAAGAGATCGCTCTCGATGGCACCCTGAGGGAGGGGAAGCAGCACAGGCAGTCGCTCCTGCAGCTCGTCGAGCGTCATCTTGGCTCTGTCTTGTCGATTGATCTCTCGCTTCTTCCTTCTGAAGATCAGGTCCCCCACTCCCTTCTGCACCTCCTGTAGCAGCTCGTCTTCCATGTCCCCCAACTTGATCCCCCCAGCGAGATCTGCTGGCATCTCCTCTGCTACTGCCCATGAGGCTTCCAGCTCAACCATCACCTCCTCCATCCGCAGCTGCTGAGGTCTCGTCGCAAAGGACGCGATCGTCTCGAAGTCTGTCACCTCCTCCCTCGCCGCCTCCACGTCCATCGTCGTTCCCTCCAGGAACCCCATCGCCGAGTCCTTGGACGCTCCCTCAAACGCGTTCCAGGGACAAGTCAAACCGACAAGCAGCTCCAGAGCGTGTCGTTGCCAGGCATCGGAGAGGAAAGGAGTGTAGTGAACCTCGAGGACGAGGAAGCGAAGCTCTCGCCACAAGCTCGAGTGAAGCACTCGCTTGCTCTGCATGAGCTGGAGGGAAGTTGAGAGGACAAGGCCGAAGTCCTGCGTGGCAAGAGAAGCAAAAGGGTGAAAGCAGCTCCAGGAGCGCGCGCTCCTCGCTCGGCAGACGTTGTGGAGGATGGCGAGAGAGAAGACAATCTTGGCGGCGAGAATCTTCCGCTCAGCCTCGTTCTCTCCTCCCACCGTCGCCCTCTCCTCCTCCCCTTCTGACTGACGCAAAGCCGCCAAGCGGATGCTCTCGATGAAGTTGCGCTTGACCGAGGTAGGAGGAGCAAACAGAAGTCGGGGGCTGCGACGGAGGAGGTTGAGGAGGCCATGTCTCAGAGGAAGCGCTTGCGGGGCCTCGAGCTGCAGTGTCGGACCTTGGAGACTCTCCCTCACAAAGTCCAGCGAGAAGAGAAGGATGAGGCGGAACCCATCAGCCCCCCCCTCCTCCCCCCGCCTCTCTGACGTCGGAAAGGCCGCAGACTCAAAGACGAGAGTCTCCCAGTTGGTGAGCAGCTGGACATTCTCCACCATGACAGGTCGTCCGCTCCTCCTCGCAGTCTCGATCGCCATCACTCCCTCCCTCTCCTGCATGCTGCTCATCGAGAGAAGCTCCAGGAGCGGCCACTTGCGGAGGAGCTGGTTGTAAGCTGTGTCGAACATCTCTGGGGACGAGAGGAGGACGACCAGGGGCCGCGAGGAGGAGAAAGCTCCGTCCAGCACGGTCAGGTCGTTGCTGGGGTGAACAGTCTCCTCTGCCCCCCACAGAATCTCGCGGGAGAAGCGGGCGCATGCTGCCCTGGTCGCATCTGGGCGGAAGGCTAGGAGGAGGATCCATCGCTCCATGGGGTTGAGCTGCTTCTGCCATCGGTCGGGAAGGAGGAGGGTCGAGGGGTCACGGGGCTGCATGAGCGGCTTGAAGTCTTGCAAGGAGTGGAGGACCTCCTGGAAGACAAGTCCCTTCCTCTTCAGCGCAGCCAGCTGCCTCATGCTGTGCTTGCTCCTCTCGGACATCCACGTCGGAAACTCCTCCTCCTCCATCTTCGTTATCGTCGCGTTCAGAGCGTTGGAGCTGTGCAACTTGGTCTGGAAGTGACAGAAGGCGTCGAGGAGCTCAAGGTCAGCCGCTCGCGCCCCCCTGTCAGTCAGGGTCTGCAGGTGAAGATGAATGGCAGCCAACAAGCTCAACAGCTGCACGTCCTCCGCCCTCATCCCCATCCCGCACGACCGGGCGATGCTACGCCACACGGCTCGGCTCAGAGCCTCCACCCTCAGCTCGATGTCGGGGATGCCAACGAAGCCCGGGAACTCGAGGAGCTCAGCGGGAGCATCCTCCCCGAGCTCGTCCCCCTCGCTGCTCCTCTGCTCCTCTTGGCCGGAATCCTGGAAGCTGACCTCGCCGGACCTCATCGTCTGCGTCATCTCCGTCTCTCCGCTCCTCGTCTCCCCGCCCTCCTTGTCTTGGTAAAGGAACAACTCGCTCGCTTCAAACTCTCTCCGCACACCTGCAGCATCCTCAGCCCTCCTCTCTCACGTGCGGTGGCTTAACCGTGATCAGGAAGCTCGTTCCACGTCTCGTCGAAGAGAGTCTCTATCTCGACCTGCTCAAAGTTCTCCGACCCTCGCTTGATCTCGTCCTCCATCATGCTCAGTAGGAACTCAGCTGAAGTGACGTAGGTCGCATCCATCGACTGAAGCTGCATCGCTGTCTTGATGAGCAAACTTCCTGCCATCGCAACTTTGCGATAAGAATGCTTGAAAGCATTGATTGCCCTGCAAACTGACTAGTCAGGTCATTATGTTTGATTCGACAGGATGAGGATAAGGATCATAAGGAGGGGGCGAATGGAGGGTTGGAGGGAGGGAGGAGCGTCATGTTGATGGTGAGAAATTGAAGAGGAAGGTTCTCGCCTGTTCTCAGAGATCGTCTCGTGGAGCTGTGAGTTCACTTGGAACATCTTACCCAAGTCATCTCCGACGGTTTTCGCACGCTCGTCTGACAGCACTTGACCCTCCTTGTCCCCCAGGATGCGGAGGATGGAGATCTCAAGCTCCTGCTTCTCCTGCCATCGCGTCAGCCTCTTGCACACACACAGGTATGACGTCCTACCTGCAACATCTTGTGGCGACGACTCAGCAGGCCCAGCCAGTTGGCAGAGCTCTCGAGGATTTCAAGCCGGATCACCATCTCAAGGATCCTCTCTCGGACGATGCCTGAGAAGCTGCTCGAGAACTTGATCTGCGTCGTCGCCGACTCCAGCTCCTCCTCAAAACGATCTCGATCGCACGCCGCTACCAAGACAAGCCGAAACTCAGGGTGCACGACCGTAGGCTCGCCTGCGAGGTCGACGACCGCAACTCGTTTGAGCATGTACAGCTTCCTATGCAGGAGGGAGCACAAGTCGCCGCTCAGTCGCCTCAGCGTCCCATGCACCACGAGAGTCTTGCCAGTGCTGACGCAGAGTCTCATCGTCCTGACCAGCTCCACGTCATCGTCCTTCCTCACCACGCACTCAGCCTCTCCTCCTCGCTTCTGGCTCTCCTCCCGATGGAGCGAGATGGTCCACCGGAGACCAACACCCTCGGGATCGAGCAGGAGGGGCCAAGCAGGCGAGTAGAGCGCAATGATGGCAGACTCGAGAAGGAAGCGGCTCGTTGGCAGCCCCTCCACGTGCCACTTGGCGATCGTCGCTGTGCGCACGAGGGCCTGCAGCTTGAGCTCAGAGCCCTCGGAGAGGGGGAGCTTCTGAGCTCTCAGATCTGCTTCCACGCTCTCCTCAAGAAAGAAGCGCCGTCCCATCACGTCCAGCCTTCCCGCATACGCCACCATCGCCGCGACGACAAGCGAGTCCCCCAGCAGGCACTGCAGCTGCCTGTCGTACTTCTCCTTGGCCTCCTCGATCGGGTTGACGTCGCTGCTCGTCACAGCCTTGGCGAGTCTTCCAGCTATCTCACAGCTTGCCGCCAGGTCCTCGAGCGTCTTGATTGCGGCGTTCTTCTCTTCGGTGGCGTCTTGGAAGTTGGCCATGAGCTCCGTCAGCCGCGACTCCAACGTCTTGACGCGCGTCGAGAGGTCGGCGACCTTGGCGGCCATCAGCTCCCACTCCTTGCTGCGGATGTTGAGCTCGTGCTGCTTGGGCTTGATCTCCTCGTAGATGTGGAACATGGCGATGATGTTGGTCACCCACGTCTTGAGCCCTGAAACCACCGGGGGATCCTTCACGTCCTCGGCAAACACTGCAAGCACCAGATACTCCTCCTCCACCACCCGCACTGCGTCAGCGTTGGCGTCCTTCACGTTGAAGCGAGTCAGGAGGTTGAGGAAGGAGTCGACCTTCGAGAACATCTTCTTGACCTCCTTCCACACCAGCATCTCCACCTCCGGCAGAGACTTTCCTCGCTGCGTCAGGAGGATGGCGAGGGAGCGGGAGACAGCCAGCAAGCTCTCTGAAGGGCTGGTGATGCTTCGCAGCTCCGACAAGTTGGAAAAGTCCAGCCGGTTCAGTCCTGACTCAGCCTTCTCCAGCAGCGGAGCCGCGAGATCGACTCGCTCCTTGAGGTTGGCCTGCAGCTCCGACAGCACCTCGCTCAGCGCTCCCTGCTTCTTCTCGTCCTCCACCAGCACCGCTCGCTGCTCGTCCAGCAGCGCCGTTTCCTGACCAACTTGCGCGAGGAGGCGGTTGGCGACGATCTTTTTCTGCTCCACCACCTGCTTCTGGTCCTCGATGATGGTCTCCAGGTCGTTGAGCCGAGCCAGTGCACTCTCAAGCTTCACTTTGGCGCGGCCGGCCATGTCGCACTTGTCACGGAGAGAGCGACTGCGTTCCTGGTAGATCCTAACGAAGGCAAGGTTGTACCAGGTGAAGGGAGCGACCGACTGCGAGGAGGCGAGCTGCGAACGATCCTTGTGAAGGGAGGGAGACAAGGCAGGATGCAGCGCTAGCGAGTGTCTCTCGTGGTCGTGCCGCGCTGCTTCGCTGGCCGCGTGATGGACGAGCGACATGTGTCGGGCCGCCTGCACCGTCAGCTCCTCGTCCTCCTCGCCCTCCCACACGCTCCTCAGGTAGTGCTTTGCGAAGGCCTGCAGGTTGTCCGAGACGAAGTTCCCGACCCAGTGGACGGACATCCGGGAGACCAGGGCGGGGAAGGAGGACAAGACCTGGAGGAGCGACGAGCTCTCGCTCACCGACACCCTCAGTATCACGTGCAGGTTCGCGTTGACCATCGACTTGAGCATAGTCCAGCAGTTCTCTGGGGTGTCAACCAGGCCTTGCTTACGCACTTCTCCTCTCAAGGACGCGAAGATTTCGTTCCGCCGCGAGTCAGGAAACAAGGAGATCATGTGCGCGTACCCGTCAGCGTTGAGCATGTCGCTCACGTAGGACAGCATGCGGTGCGACGACCTGCCTCTGACCTTCACGAGCACCGCCATGCTCACGCGGTTGATTCCTGCGTCCCAGTAGAGGTCGCATAGGCGGCTGCGCAGGTTCGCTTCTTCCTCCTTGTCAGGGTCGTAGGAGAGGTCGACGAGGGTCAGGCCGCACAGCCTGGCAGTCACGTGGCTCAAGGTCGTCTTCCCGCTCCCCCTTGGCCCCAGCAGCAGCGCGTGCCCCCCGGGCTGTCCGAGAGCAACTGAGATGCTGGCGATGCTCTCTGCGTAGAGAGCCGCCATGCTCTGAAAGTCGACGAGCGAGGGGGTGCGGGAGCAGGGGACCCCCAGGGAGGGGAAGGAGTCGCTCAGATGGCTAACGATCTTCGCCTGGAGATCGGCTTGCTCGTGGACGGGGAGCACAGTGAGGCCGTTGCCCTGCTCTCGCACGCACAGGAAGGAAGTCTTCTTCAACGTCTCCGTCTGCGATTCTCGCAGCCCCAGATGCTCGTCGATGGTCTCGACGGCGCGGGAGATGATCCTCGTGCTCATGTTCACATCGTCGTGGCTGGTCAACCTGCCGATGAAGACGCAGTGACACTCGAACGCCCAGACCTGCGCGAGTGAGACTGGGGAGGAGCAGAGGTCTGAGCGAGCTTGAAGGGCGGTGAAGATCTTGGCGAGGTCATGCTGGTTAAAGAGATAGTGAGGGCGATCGTTGGAGGCCGTGAAGACAGACGACAAGTCCATCAAGAGCTTCACTGACGTGTGCGCCAACGGCTCTGCCATCCGCTGTACCTCAGCGTCATGCACGCGGAAGATGGAGAGAGCGATGTTTCTGTAGATGGCCTGCAGCGCCTCCTTGCTTGGCTCCTCTACGTGCAGGCAGGCGAAGTGACGGCGCAGTCTCCCATCCTCGACCCACGTCAGCGATGGCGACATGGCGGCGACGTAGAGGCAGTTCTGAAGGATGCACTCGGCGCAGAGGGTCAGGTCGAACCAGTTGCCGTTGTCAAGGATGTGCCGCAGCAGCTCCAGCGTTCGCTTCATCCCGCTCGCGTCCTTGCGCACCAGGTGCAGGTCGTCCACGAACAAGGTGACTCGCTTCGTGCCCTTGGGAGCGAACAGCCTCCCGCTCTTGTGCTCCAGCACCACCGCCATGGCCGCCTGCAGGTCTCGCGGCCGGGTGCTGCCCGTGACGGGAACTTTCGCGCTGATCGTCTGCTCCGGGTCCAGGCACGACAAGAAGTCGGTGAGGATGGCAGACTTGCCGGAGCCGACGGATCCATGCAGCATGAAGGGATGGCCCGCCTTGTGTACCAGCGAGAGGCAGCTCTGGATGGCGATGGTCTGCGGGAGGGCGACGAGGAAGAGCTCGGAGTTGGTCTCCTCGTTCCCTCCGGTCAGGTAGTGATGCTCCCGCTGCGAGTCGCTCCAGACCTTCCAGGTGGAGTCGGCGACGTCATAGTACATGTCGTACAAGTTGCCGGTAGGAGGCAAACTGATCAGCGTTTTCAAGCGCTCCTTGTTCCCCTCCATTTCCATCAATTTTCCTCGCGTCCACGAGCTGAACTTCAACCTCGAGTCCTTGTTTAGCAGCCCGCCGAAGCTCCAGAGCATGGAGTAGATCAGCAGGTTCCCCAGCCACGCGACTCTCTTCTCGTTGAAGGAAGCCTCTTGGCTCCTGGTTGGCAGCGCGTCAAGCATGGAGACGTTGCCCTTCACGCCGCCGCGATGGCTGTCAGCTTCGCTCTCCGTCTTCTTGATCAGGTCTGTTCCGTTGAGGATGGAGCAGAACATCTGAGCAAGCGCGTTGACGGAGCCTCCGTCTACCTCTCGTGCTGCAGAAGCAAACGTGCACTCCCGTGCGAGAAACTTGATGGCGCTGGGGAGCAGGTCGTCATGCGCATCGCCCAGCAGGTCTCCTAAGAGAGACAAGATCTCCGTGTCGTCGATGCCCCTCATCCAGCATCTCGTCGTGTTGGTCCAGCCATCCTCGCTCGGGGGCACGTAGAGGATGCCGCATCGCGCCGCCATGTTGGGGTCTGCATGCTTGAGGCTGGTCCCCTCGAAGAGGATTTTGACCTGCTGGGGCTTGACGATCCTCTCATGCGAAGGCAACACCACCTCCCCCTCCTCCTCCAGCGCCTCTCCCATGGGCTCGCTCCATGACGGATGCAGTTCTCCGTCCAGTTGCAGCCACTGCTGCGAGTTGGGGTCGGCGAGGGCAGCAGCGCTCAAGTCACGGAGGACAGAGGAGAGAATGCCGTCCTGCCATCGCATGGACTTGTCGGGGAAGAAGCCGTAGAGCTCGCGCACCTCCATCATGTTGCAGGTCACCGTCCTCAGCGACACCGGCACCTTGGACATTCTCTTGTGCACTGCGCATGTGCGGACGATGGAGGACTTGCCGCAGCCAGGAGGGCCGAGGAGGATAACAGCTGGGAAGTGAGCTGACAAGGTGGTGAAGTGCACGCACAGCCTGTAGAAGTCCTCGCTCAGCTCCAGCTGCAGCTCCCCCGCCGCTGCCTGCAGGTTCAGCTCAACCGACGCGCTCGCGGGCTGCGAGGCGTCAGAGGGGTCGAGAGTTCCCTTGAAACTCGCCGCCATGGTGGAGGGGGGGCTGATACCTGAGACCTCTCCCTCGCGCTCCCCCGTCTCCTCCTCCTTCGCCTTCACTTCGTCAGCCTTCTCAGGGCTGAGCAGGTGCAGGTCGACAAGCAGCGCAAAGGTGTACTTATCCTGCTCGAGCAGCTGCGGCTGGAGGACCTTGAGCGCTGTCTGTCCGAGAATCTGCAAGGAGTCTTGCTTCTCCTTCTCCGCCTCTCCCTCGCGCGTCGTCTGCAACGTCTCTGACAGTATCTCTCTCCTCTTCTGCCCGGATACCCTGATGATCTTTCGCAGCAGCTCCCCGTTCCACTGGTAGTGCCGACACTCGCTCAGCGACTTGCGGGCGAGGAGGAAGAAGTCGTGAACTCGCTTCCCCAAGCTCGCAGCGTCGGGGAATCCTTGCTCCATCAGGCAGATACAGGCGACGGTAAGCAGGTCGGGAAGAAGCATGTTCAGTGGGCGGAAAATCTGTCGGAACGACGGCAGGCAGATTTCTTGCCGCCGCTGCTGCTGCAAGGGTGAGGAGGGGGCTGAGGACCAGGAGGGCTTCTGCTGCTGTGCGGAAGATTCGCTGGCAGTAGCAACGAGAGAGAAGTAGGAGCTCGAGCTCATCGTCTTCCCGAACAGGCTCAAGCTGGGGATCAGCTGAGGTTCAATGCTCGTCGATCTCATGGCTCGGACGGCGAAGATGAAGCTCCTGGCAGCCTGCTGGACGATGGCGAGCACGTTGGGGGGCAGAGCCCAAAGGTTGGTGATGACGTACCAGCCGCCTGCACTCGCGACCCCCATGAGCTCCTTGAGCAAAAAGTCTCTGTCGGTCGTCAGCCCTCCTCCTCGGTGAAGGAGGAGGAAGACGCCTAGAGAGTGAGCGATGGACGTCACCGTCTGCAGCTTCTCCTGCCTGACGTCTGTCACAAGGCTTGCTGCTCCTTCGCTGAAGTTGCGGATGAGAGAGTAGAAGGCGGGACGAGAGGCAGGGGTTTTCAGCGTACAGCTCAGGTTGTGTCCGATGAAGCTGTATCCATACCCCAGGCTTCGATCGCCCACCAGCACCTCGCACGAGTCCTCCACCATCCGGTACCGGACTTGCATCTTCCACTCGAAGCTGCTGGGGTTGCAGGACGGGATCGTCTCGAGCAGCTCCATCAGGTGCATCCAGTCGAGGGCGGCGAGGAGGAGCATCGAGAGCCGGTCGCGCTCCAGCTCGTGCACTTGGTTGTCCCTCAGCTGGGATGTCCAGGCGTCCACCTCTGCCCTCTGAGCGTCTTTGAAGCTCCTCACCTGCTCTCCAGCTGCCGTGAGCATCTCCTGCAGCAGCCCGTCGATCTTCGCGCTCTTATCGATGGAGAGGCAGACCAGCGCCAGCTGGACATGAGCTCCGCTCGCCAGCGACTCGCTCGACTCGAGCGTCGCCCGCATGAGTTCCGACAGTTGGCGTCGCATCGACTCGGTCGTCTTACTGTCAAGCTCCTTGATCCAATCCAGGATGGTCCCATCGCACCGCACAGGAGTGAGGCTGACTCTCCCGCCCTTCTTGTCCCTCACCGACGTGAAGACCTGAGCCTCTCCCCCGTCCTGAAAGTCGATGCCCAGCTCATGCACCCCGGGGAAGAGGAAGCGAAGGTACTCCATCGTCTCCTTAGGCTGACCCTCGAAGCTCATCAGCATCAGTAGCTGCTCGTCTGAGAGCAGGTGGAGGCGAGGAAACTGATCCCGCGCCTGCTCCAGGAAGCCTCTCATCGCCGCTTCGATCTCCTCGAGCTTGCTGTGAATGGCTTTGATCTGCTTGAAGCGCTCCTCGCTCGTACATGTCTCCACCACGTTGGGCATGGCGGCTGCCTGCGCCATCATCGTCTGCCATGACTGGTCGATCGCCTCGAAGTCCGCAGCCTTGTCCGCGCATCCCTTGGCGGCCGCGCGGGTGGCGAAGAGAGCCTCGAGCGTCGAGTGTCTGTGCTGCGCGTGCAGCCACAAGTTGAGAAGCGACTCTGTGGTGCCGAGCTGGTGCTGGAGGGTGGCGACCTGGTCGGAGAAGGAGGCGTTCCTGACCACGTAGACATTGAAGCTGAGGAGCTGAACCTCGATGAGAGACTCGTGCAGGAGGGAGAGCACGCTGTCGGGGGGGAGGAGGAAGACTTTTCCTTCCTCGCGTTGGAAGGCCAGCTCCAGCTGGGACCACTCCTTCTCCAACTTCGCGAGCTGAGCTTCGATCTCGCTCTCCTTCTCCGCTCCTCGCACGAGCTCCTCGACCTCGCGGGCGTGCTGGACGAGGTTCAAGGAGAACATCTCGCGCAGGTTGATGTCTATCTCCGAGATGAGGTTCGACCCGGTCACCCGGATGAGCTGCTTCCAGTGCCTCTGCCGGATGTTGGACGCCTGCAGCTGCTTCATCAGCTCCACCGCCTGCAACGCGTTTGCCATGCGCTCGTTCATGTAGGAGTAGAGGGGCCACTGCTGGAACACGCCCTGCTTGTACTCGCTCATGCCCACCTCTTTGGGAACCTCTCGGATCACTCGCCACACCCCCCTCATCTCCTCCGCCACCTCCTCCAGGTTTACCCCGACCCACGCGATCTCATGCCAGTGCGCAAAGGCGAAGTGGAGGAGCGAGGCGAGGTCCCAGAGGTGCTTGAGAATCCCAACCTCCTCCCTGCACTCGAGCAGACCCTCATGGAAGGTCAGCGGGAGGTCGAAGATCTCCTCCTCCACGTTGAGCTCTTTCAGCTCCTCCAGCATCTGCGCCAGTGACGGCACCGAGCTTCTCTCGTGCGAGCTCGACGGCAGGCTGAAGGTCACCGCCCCCTCGCTCCCCGTGCGATCTCGTGCGGGTCTGGGGGAAGCAGCGAGTCCTCGATGCTGCGCGTCGATCATGCTGTATGCGAAGTCGCTGTCGAAGGAGTTAGTGAAGGGCATATGAGACTCGAACCACAAGCGGTAGGAGCTTGCTCGCGCTGCAAAGTTGCTGCTGACCTCCTTGAGCCGGACCTGAGGCAGCGGATCAGCGAGAAGGAGGTGAAAGGAGGAGAGGAGAGGGTGAAGCAAGCAGGACAAGGGGAGGCTTCGCTCGCCTGCTCACGGAGACAGTTGTCTTCCAGCATCGTACGGCACTGGTACATGAGCTTCTTCAGCTGCGACCACTGAGCTCCCGACGAGCTGACATGCTCGTGCACCCACTGCGGCACCTCGACGTTGTAGCTCTTGAGGATGGAGATGGAGGAGACCCACGGGCTGTGCAGGTCCTCGAACTTGGCCGACATTCTCCTCACGTCGCTGATCAGCGTCATGATCTCCTTCAGCGACGACTCGTCCACCTCCTCCGCAAACGCGCGGAGCTTGGAGGAGGCGCGAGCGAGGAAGCCCTGCATCTCGTCGGTCTCGACCAGCAGCTTCTGCACCAGGTGGTTGGTATAGGTGAAGGTCCACTTGGACAGCACCGTGAAGAGCGCCTGCTTCATCGGCTTCGCGTCGACGCTTACCCACACGTGCGTCTCTCTGTTGCTCAGCAGCTTGATCCTGCCCTCGGTCTCCTTGAGCACGCGGATCTGATCCTCGAAGTTGGTGAGCTCCTCCTCGGCGCTGAGGTTCGAGTTCCTGATGTCGTTGAGGAAGACGGCGAACTGGTCGAGAGGCTCCTGGAGCCAGAAGGAGGAGAACTCCTCGAAGCGAGACTTGAGATCCTTGAGCGACCTGAACACTCCCGCCGCCAGGCTCCGAATCTCCGCCATCCTTCCTTGCACCTCGGAGCTGACGACCACGTCGTTGTAGTAGGTGCTGTCACTGCCGTCGATCCTCTGCAGGACGTGAGTGACGTCGAGAGAGGAGGCGATCCAGCGCTCGAGCAAGTCCTCGAGTCCTGTGCCTGAGATGTTGGATCCGATGTCCGGGTTGAAGAACACGTCAGGGGCGATGAGCTCCAGCCGGATCTCGACGATGGGAGGGAGGGAGTCCTTCCTCTTGGAGGGGTCGAGCATGTTGACGATGCTGTCGAGCGAGTCGAGCACTGCAGCTCTCAGCGTCTCCACGATCACTTGGTTCACGTGCGTCACGTAGTGCTTCCAGCCTGGGTCTCCCCTGCTCAACTCTAGTGCCAGGTGGATCTCAGCGATGAGCGCATGGATCTGCCGGCTCTCCTCTCGGAATCCGTTGTAACGGCTCTCCAGCGCATGCTGGTAGAACTGGAGGTACTCCTCGGCTCCCAGAGTCTTCTTCCTCACCGAGTGCAGGCTGCTGTTGGACCAGCCCTGCAGCAGCTTGCAGACCTTGTTCACGTTCTTCTGCAGCAGCTTCAGCAGCGCCGCCGCATCTGTGATGTAGGAGGTGGTCTTCTTGAGGAAGGAGGAGATGGAGTGGTTCCTCCAGTTGAGGTGCTCGATCCCTTCCTCCAGCGCCTCGTCCACCAGCTCCATCTTCTGCGACATGAGGGGAGCCTCTACCTCTGCCATGGAGGACAGCAGCACGTTGTAGTCGTTCACGATGATCTCCAGGTTCCGCGCGTGCTGCTGGTAGATTTCAGCTCGTTGAAAGAGCCCGCGGATCATCTCGGGGATCTCAACCTCGCACAGGCTGAGGTACTTTGTCTCCCGCAGCAGGGCCCAGACACCTGCGTCGAAGTTCACTCTGAGTCGCTTCGATCCGATCTCGCGGATCAGCAGCGACTGCTTCATCTTCTCCCCAAACTTGTAGTCGATGCCCTCCAGCCACGCCCTGATCTCCTCCTCCTCGAAGCCCTTGAGCTCCTCCAGTAGCTCATCGTACCTCCTCAGAGTCTCCTGCCCTGCCTCTGACGTCATCGCGTTCCTTATCATCCGTTTTGCACACTCCATGGGCCCTCGTAGCCGATCGCTGAGGGAGCGACTCCAGAGGACGCGGCTGGCGTGAGGGGGCATGTTGTAGTAGAAAGGGAGGTTCTCCTTGCCCCCAGTGAACGCCTCCTGCACGTTTTCCACCTCCTCCTGCAAGGCTCGCAGCAAGCTCAGCTCTCGCTCGCCCAGGCTGTCCTGGATGATCTTGCGGTCGAGCATGCCCTCGAAGCAGGCAAGGAAGCTGAAGGAGGCGGAGAGCGTGTGAATCTCCTCCATCCTCTCTGCGATCAGCGAGCCCAACCGCCTCTCGCAGTCTCGGATGATCCGCCTGAACTCGAAGAAATCGTCGTCGTATTTCCTCGCCGAGATGTCGAGCAGGTCGTACCCCGTGTCCTGCACGTGCTTGAGCGCCTCGTGGAACTCTGCGGTGATCTGGTCGATGGATCGCGAGATGCGCATCTCACCGCCAACTTGAACAGACTTGAGGGTTGAGAACCGCGAGGTCATCTGCACGAGGTCGATCATGTCGTAGCATCGCTCCACGAACTGGTCGGGTAGGTTGAACACAAGCTCGTCCTGCAGGGCCCATGGCACCTTGGACTGCTCTGATCGCGCCTTGTACTCGAGGTAGGTTCGCCTCAGCTGCCCGAAGATGGCGATGGTCTCGTTGAGCCGACTCTCCATCTCGTCAGGATCGGACGAGAAGACTTGAGATCCATTGACGAACTTGAGGGCCGCGCAGATCACGTCGTTGAAGATCTTCTCCAGGATGCTCTGCAGCCTCACGGGGTTGGCGAACTGAGTCGGACGCGCGTAGATGAGCGAGAGCGCGAGCATGACGGGCGCGAACATGCGACCGATGTCTGTGAAGGGAGTGTCTCGATACTCGGCGAGCAGCTTCTCCAGCGGCTTCAGGTGGAGGTCGATGTTGCAGGCCTCCTGCTTGGCGAGCGTCACCTCCTTGACGAGCTTCTGGAAGGGCTTCTCGTACGTGCTCTTGGTGACCTCCAGCACCTGCAGCACCTTCTGCACCTTGCTGCTGCACAGCTGCTCGTTGATCGACGTCAGGTCCTTGGCTCGGTTCCTCCAGTAGGCGAACTCGGAGGAGGAGCCTGTGGTGCTCTCCCCGGGGATGATGAACGTCGGAGGCTCGTGCCTGAGCACATTTCTGATCTGCTGCGTCCAGGTAACCACACAGCTTTCCAGCACGTGGACCCTCTCTTTATCCTTGACGATTCTCTGCTCCGACACGTCCTTCTGGTTCGGGTCTCGCGGGGGGAGCGGCAGCAGCGTCTTCCCCTGCGTCTGCCCGACGGTGAGGAAGACTTGGGAGAGGAACTTGTGGAAGACGTCGAGAATCTCCTTGCTCAGTGACTCCGACTCCTTCCCTCGCCCAGCCACCAGGATGGGATAGAGCACCTCGTGCGAGATCACTGAAAGATGCTCCAGTACGTCCGCAGGCAGGTCGCCGATCATGATCCCCGACAGGCTCCCGTCCTCCTCTACCCGGAAGCTCCGCTGCTTCAGGAAGAAGATGGACTTGCGCTGGTTGCCTGGCGGCAGCTCGTACCCCACGCTCAGCTCATCTTGTACGTCCGGCCATACCATGAGCCGTCGCCTCGCTGGCTCGCGGATGAAGTCGAGGAAGACGCGCTTGGAGTGAGCCCTGTCGAAGAGGTTGTCCACCTTGTCCGATCGAAGACGCAGCATCGACTGCACGCGACCGCGGAACCACAGCAAGGAGCCCGCGATAACCGTGTCGGTCTCGTCGTGCGGGGGAGCAGGGGGCTGCATGCTGTCATTGTTTTGGTCCTCCTCCTCTTCGACTCCGTTGAGAGAATCATCCTCCATCCTAGCTGATGACAGCGATCGCTGCTCAACTCAATCTTCTGCCATTCCTCCTCCTCATGGCGTTAATTCCCATCGTCCCGCTCTACAACCTTCTCGTCTTTCCTCCCCTCTGCCTCTCGTTCCTTACTCTCCTCTCCTCATGTGCTCCCCCTCCCTCCCTCCCTCATCAGCACCTCTGCTCTTCTCAATCGTCCTCGTCCTCCTCCCCTCCTCCCCTCCTCCCCTCCCCCCCTCCTGCCCTCTTCCTCCTCCCGACCCTGCGCCATGGCAGTTCCTTGTCAAAGGTGGTAGCTATCAAGGGTGCCCTCTACCGGAGCATTTTCTCGAGTCAGACTCTAAGTAATTTTCAATAGGGGGCACTGCTAGGAGAGTCGGGGAAGCTTGTGAGCAAACGGATCAACAGCCGCATGGCGGGTAGGATGTGGCAGTGGCAGGGGAGAAGCTGAGGGAACAGGAAAGGAGCGCGAGGGAGGAAGAAGAGAGGAGGGAGGGAGGAGAAGAACGAGGAGGGAGGGAGGAGAAGAACGAGGAGGGAGGGAGGAGAAGAACGAGGAGGGATGAGGAGGAGAAAGAGGAAGGAGCAGTCTTTGTTCTTGTATCTTTCATGAATCGCAAGAGTTAGATCACCAATCCCTTCCATGCAACATGCCATCTTTGTACAGACTCTTGTCTTTGATCTGAAAGCCCTTCTGAAAGATAATCCTCGCTGCTGCTGCTCCATCTCCTCCAGTCCCCGTCCCCTTCACCCCTGGCGCTTGACCTCCTCCACTCGCCCCCTCCTGTAGCTTCCCGCTCTTGCCTGCGAGAGGGTCAGCACGTCACAGGCTGCGAGGGTGCAGGACCGGCGCCCATGAGCGCCTGCATGTTGAGAGGGTCCGAGCAGTGATCGATCAGCGCTGCCTCCTGCGGCTGCATCAGCAGAAGCGACGCGCGAGCAGCCGTGCCTGGAAGACTCTCCCGCCATGAAAGACGACCAGGTCCGGGTATGGCCACAAGATCCTGCGTACATGGAGCTGAGGAGGTCAAGCGACGAGACGTCAGCGAGCACCTCCCGCTCGCATCTCCCGTCAGCGACGCTCCTGTCAAACAGCATCGCGTCTGCAGCAGCAGAGGGAGAGGGCGATGTCAGGCAACCAAGTCTGTAACCCGCTCCTCCCTCCTGCTCATACTCACCCTCCCGTCGATCCTCGTCGCCCTCCTCTGAGCCTGCAAGCAAGTTAGAAAGCACGATATGATACTTTCCTCCTCCTCCTCCTCCTCCTCAAACTTCACCTTGTTGAGCCGCCTCTCCAAGAGAACAACATCTGACCGTAAGATACGCTCGCAGCCCTCACGCAATGACATCTGTAGGAGGAGGAGGAGGAGGAGGAGGAGGAGGAGGAGGAGGAGGAGGAGGAGGAGGAGGAGGAGGAGGAGGAGGAGGAGGAGGAGGAGGAGGAGGAGGAGGAGGAGGAGGAGGAGGAGGAGGAGGGGGGTGGTGGTCGTTGTAGGTCGTCGTCGTCGTCTGCTGCTGCTGCTGCTGCGGCGGTGGTGGTGGTCGGCGGCGGCGGCGGCG
>NW_005434605.1:382258-412699 GCF_000315625.1 Guillardia theta CCMP2712 | reverse complement strand
CCCTTCCCTCGGTTTTCCCTTTTTTTCCATCCCAATCCAACTTCGACATTCCCTCGGTTCACCACCCGTGACTTCCTCTCCCTTCCTTCCCCTCCTCCTTCACCTGCGCTTGGCAAAATTCGATCGCCTTGGGAACGTCCTGCATCTGCTCGAGCAGCAGCCGCAAAGCCTGCAAGCTGAAGCTGAAACGACGAGAGAGGAGGAGAGAGTAAAGGAGAGGGAGCCAGCAACACGCAGGTGAAAGAGGGGAGGGACAAAGCTGATAAGAGGAGAGCAGCTTGAAGCAAGAAAACGGAGCGAGAGGAGAGGAGAGATGTTCACCTGTTGAGTGTTGCCCATCCGACCGAGCACGAAGACCATCTCCGGGTAGAGCTTTCTGTTCTCACAGAGCTTGAGGGCGTTCTCCAAGCTGTTGGGACCGGGTGAGAGAGGAAGAGGAGGAGAGGAGGAGACCGATAGTTGTTGCTCTGAGACAAGAAGGAGAGGAGCTTCGACTTGTCGAAGTCTGCGTACAGCTCGATCTGTAGACCCGAGGCTCAGGACGAGGAGGAGACTCAACGCGGTGCGGGAGGTCAGGGAGCATCGAGAGCGTATGAGGAGGAAGGAGATGGGGAGGGCCGAGGAAGCGCAACACAAGGAGGCGGGAGGAAGGGAAGAGCGAGGAGCATCAACCTGCAGCTCATGGAAGTTTGCGCCAGCGCGAGGGTCCTTGTCGAAGAGAGCGTCGAGGTAGGCGTGGAGGGTGCTCCTCTTGTCCCGCAGCTGCTGCTCGTCAGCTCCGCCTCTCCGTAGGCCTTCAGCTTCACCTGCTCCACCACGTAGGAGGGAGAAATCTGATCGGGACACCCGACGAGCATCTTGACCGCCCGATCCTCGTCGAACTTGGCGAGGGAGGCAACTTTCCCCTTGACGAACGAGTAGAGGTCGAACTTCTCGATGAGGTCGAACGCCTCCTGCTCGTATTCGACGTGAGCGTGGGAGGAGGGGGAGCAGGAGAGGAAGAGAGAAGACTGAGGGTTGAGGATGCGAGGAAGGAGTGGACCTCTGAACATCGCAGTCTGAGGAAGATGTCCAGAGCCTCGTTGTACTTGCCCGCACTGACTGACAGACGAGCCAGGGATTGTAGCAGCGTCCTGTCGATTCAGGTCACCTCTCCTCCTGTCTCCCTCACCTCCCCCCTACTGCCTGCCTGCCCTCCTCTGCTCCCCTCTTCTCCCCTCACCCATCTTCCGGCATCTTCGCCACCCTCGCCTTGACCGCGTCGATCATCTTCTGCACGTCGTAGAGCGAGTGCGGCCACTCGTCTGCCATGGCGTCAGGAGCCTCCCAGCAGATCGAGAGGGTCACGTAGGAGTTGCAGGAGGGCGGGAGGGTCGGCCTCGAGGAAGCACATCAGGATAGTCGTGTAGCTCTCCATCTGAAGGCGCGAGGTCAGGAGGGGAGGAGAGGGGGGCAGAAGGCACGTGGAGCTGGGGGCTTCTCAGAGGCACAAACGGGGTGATGACGGCGTGCTGGTGGATCTTGCAGAAGACGTCCACCCACTTGTGCCATAGCGAGCCGTTGTCCCTCAACAAACTGCCAGCTCCTTGTCAGCTCCAATCCCCTGCTCCTGCTCCTGCTCCTGCTCCTGTTTCTTCTCCTGCTCCTTCTCTTCTTGCTCCTGCTCCTGCTCCTCACCGGGGACAGAGCGAAGCAGCTTTTTGGAACTCTCGAGCCTCAATAAGTTGACCGAGATATTTCTCCCCGATGTCTTGGAGCTTGTGTCGCTTCAACACACTCGCCTGCGCATTATGAAATGAGCAGACAAGTCTAGCAAAAAACCCTCCTCCCTCTCCCTCCTCCCTCTCCCTCCTCCCTCTCCCTCCTCACCTTCTCCTCAGCTTCAGTGACCGCCTGTTCGAAGAGCTTCCGATCGAGCAACCATGTGACGTGATCGTCGAAGTCTCGCTGTCGCGCCACCACGATGTCTCTACAGGCCAGCAGCATCAGTGGCCGTCGCATGTCAGCGAGTTCAGACCGTGGGGAGACGATGAAGAAAACTGAATCTGATTCCAAGAACGCCAGGTGATAATCTTTTGCTGTCAGTTTCTCGAATCCGTGCATGGAGAGCGCGTCTGACGACAGCTGCACTCGTAGATCATCATCTCTCTCGCACCAACAGGCGAGGATGCATCATGTAGATCGCAAGCAAGCAAGCACCTCGTCGTTGTTCCTTGTCACGATACGCAGCTCGGGTCTTTCAGCCTTGCGACAAGTCTCATCCTCCTCCTCCCTCTCCTCCCATCCTTCACCTGCCCCTTCGACTTCCCTTCCTCCTCCGTGATGTACGCGAGGATCACCAGGTTCTCACCCATGGGAGCGAGTCCGCTGATGAAGTAATCTGAACCAGAGGCGCGTCATCACCAGGTCCATCAACGTCGTTGCTTCAGTTCAGCCTCCCCGACGAGTCGCAGGCTCACCGGTATGGAAGAACGCGATGATCTCGACGTACTTGGCCGCCTGCATGCCGTCGCGAGCTGGTCGCTCTTTGACCTGAGCGCCTCCGCCTCAGGTCTTCAAGGGGACGGAAGGCACCCGCACCTGAGCGATCTTGACGAAATCCGCCCAGCCGATGAGGAGGGTGTTGTTAGTCTCCCAGCAGAGGTGGCACTTCATCGCATCCGGTCGAAGAGATCCCTTGGGTCTTGCGACTGCGTGAGGCAGCGACGAGAAGCAAGGGAGGGTCAGACCTGTCGATGTAGGTGATCCTTTGATTGGTCGCGTTATCGAAGATCTGTCGCAATCCATCAACTCCTTCCCTGTGTCCTCCTCCTCCTCCTCACCTTCACACCGACGTCGTTGGTCCATGCGATAAGCGAGTCTGCCCAAGCGATCGAGTAGACTACAAGTAGAAGTCAGCAGGTCTCGAGCAGAGGGCAAGGGGAGGAACCTGGTCCTTCACCAGCATGGATGACCTTGTCTTTGCTCGTGAACCATCCCTTCTCGTTGAGCAGCAGCTGACCCGCTCACGTCAACGACTGGCAGGACCTCCCTGTCTCCTTCTACCTGTCCCGCCAGACCGCCGCTGGCAAAGTGACGATTCCCCTTTCTCGAAAACTTGGCGTCGAGTGCAAGGGACTTCACGGGCCGCTGGTAAGTGAAGCTTTCACATTCTGCACTGAAGAGCCCGTTGATGACGACCTGAGGAGGCAGGTCAGGCACGGGTCTCACCTCCTCCTCCTCCTCCTCCTCCTCCTCCTCCTCCAGCATCAGCTTCTTGCTCTCACCGTCCCATCATCAGAGCAGCTTGCAATGAATTCTCCAGCGCGGTCGATGCTGCAAGGGAGGATGACGTCATTGTTCTTGCTCAGCTAACCCTAGCCTCACCTCAAGTCGTTCACTACCGCCGTGTGTGCTCCGAACCGCCGAATCTCATTGCCATCGAAGTCCAAGATGTAGATCCATCCTTCTGCTGTCCCCAGCGCCAAGAACTTGTCATGCAAGCGAACGGCACTTGCAGATTCTCGTTTCAAGATATCAGAAACGCTGTTCCCAAGCCGCTGGTACTTTAGACGGGGTTCCTCTTCCTCTTCATCATCATCTTCGTCATCACCCCCCAAGCTGTCTCCGTCTTCTTGATCATCTTCATCCTCGTCGCCTTCCTCGTCCTCGTCCTCCTCCTCGTCCTCGTCCTCCTCCTCACACTTCTCAGTTCCTGCTGCATTATTTTGATCCTCCGTAGCACGAGCTTGGCTCTGATTCTCTTCCGGCTGCAATCTTTGGCTCAGCTTCGAGCAGAGTCTGACTGCCATCACCTTCAAGTTCACGTCGTGTGGCTCCCCAGGATAATCTCTCTATCGGATCAAGTAAGACAGGTTTAATGTCAACATCATCAAGGAGCAATCATGGACAGCGAGTTCGAGCTGCCATCCCTCTTACCTTGTCGTCTTCCTCGTCACCTTTGACCTCTCCTTCTTCATCCCGATCACTCTCCGCCATGTTCGAATTCTCGCCTGCCGCAACAGGTCCTGTTTCCGCCTCTCCTTTCTCTCTGTCGGCGTCTGTATCTTTCTTCTCTCCTCCTGTGACCTCCTCCTCCTGCTCTGCTTCTTCCTCATCCTTGTCCCTCTCCCCCTCCTCCTTCTTCTCCCCCTCCTCCTTCTCCTCCCCCTCCTCCATCTCCTCCCCCTGGTCACCGTTTCGTGATCGCTCCTGATCCGACATTGCCACCAGATCAGCGACCGTTAGAAATCGTTACACACACTTTCAACGTTACAGAACGTTTCATCTGCAATGGTACCGCCAGGAGAGAAATGGGATCGCGTAAGTGGGTAGGCGGAGTGCGAGTGAGTGAGTGAGTGAGTGAGTGAGTGAGTGAGTGAGTGAGTGAGTGAGTGAGTGAGTGAGTGAGTGAGTGAGTGAGGGAGGGAGGGAGTGAGGGAAAGAGTGAGTGAGTGAGTGAGTGAGTGAGGGAGGGAGTGAGTGAGGGAGGGAGGGGAGAGGAAGAAGATGGCAGGAGGAGGAGAGCACGGTTCATTGAGCACTCACGCGCCTTGATGAACGTGGAGATGGAACGGAGAGGCAGGGGGTGAAATGAGACCTCGTGTCTCCTGGCACCTCAACCCGCAACCTTGAAGCGATGCTCGGGCTTCGGATGTACCAGCGTGTGGACGAGGTCCCTCCGATACACAGTTGGGGTTCAGACCCTTTGTGGAACACAATGGTGCCCGTCACGGCTTCCATGGTCCACTCCGCCTACTCGCGCATGGTGACCAAGCACGGGCTCGTATGCGCTGCTGATGGAGAGCTGCCAGCACGAAGAGGGAGCGAGGGGGTGGGGATCATGGTGGTGGGAAGAAACCGAGTGATTTCAAGAGTTCGGCTGCTAGGAGATGTGGTGGCGGTAAAGGACCGCGACAACTTCGTTGAGTTCAAGCTCGATGACTCGAGCGACATCATCACCTGCATCCTCTGGAAGTCCGACGCCATGAAGCCTGGGCTCGGCTATGAAGGGTAAGGTGTAGCTGACATCTTGTCGTGTGATAGTCTTGTAGAGTGAAGTTGGGGAAGCACCTGCACGTTGGAGGGAAGCTCTCTCAGTACCGAGGAGAGGTGAGCGGAGCCTGGCAAGGGAGGGGAAGGGCGGACACGTCCTTGACGCGCTCAATCTGATTCTTTGATAAGGTTCAGCTTTCTGTCTGGTTCGCCTCCATTGAAGAGAATGTCGATGCGATGTCGTACTTCTGGGTGAAGGTACGTCCTTTCTTGCTACTTCGAGTCTTGACAATCCATTGAAGATGGTGGACCTTCATCTGAATCACTATTCCAAAGCAAACACTCTCTGCAACGAAATTCCTGATCTTGCTACAGATCTTGAGCAACCTCAGGTGAGGTCCAAACGGGGAAAATTCTCGTCCAGCGAACTCGGCCAGCAACGTTCTGCGGCGTGTGACGAGATGGAAGAGGCTCTTCTTGTGGTGGAAACTCCTGCTATGAAGTTGGATGAAGCGATCAAGAAGTTTGCGTCAAGCTATAGCTGTGACAACTGCATCTTCTCGTTTGAGAGGGTTCTCCAAGATCATGAAGTTGTTCGAGCAGCCTCTGCATTGCAGTACAGCGCTTGATGTCGCAGCTTTCAAGCAAGGTTAACACTTGGATGTACAGATTTAATCCGCCGAAAGCTTCTCCCAATTTCGAGGCTTTCCGAGTTCGTGCTTCAGTGGCACACTCTATTGCAAGGCTGCGCAAAGACGTAGACAGTTTGAATTCTTCTTGCAAGACCTTACGAGTCTCTCAGGGTTGGATAGCACTCTGTGATCAAGAGCAGGACCTTTACACCTACGTTGGGACCACCAAAGAAGTCGCCAAGACTCTCCTGCAGTACTTGAAGGTACGCTTTCGCCTCCTCGCCATCGGCTCACCATCCTCTTGTAGAAACTTGCTTCCTTCGACTCTCCCTTATCCATTGCCCTGCACGAGATTATCCAAGGCGTGCAGGACCATCCGTCGCTTCGGTGCGTCTCCTGCGACATCAAACTTGCTTCCTTGACCTCCTGTAGCTTTGTAGGGCATCGCAGCATTGAGAGTGCGTTGTCGCTGCTTGTATTGGAATCGAGTATCACAAAAGAAGGAGTCTCAAGATACGTGATTGCTGCGTGAGAGAGTTGCAATTTATTAAATCCCGAGGTTTGCTAGATTTTTTCTCTACAGTCCAAAGAATAATCACGGTATTCACAAAACAATCAGAAAAAGAATTCGTCATCTCTGTGGAGATGCAAGAAGTCAGCATCACGCGACTGTATCATCACAGGCTTGACAGAAACAAGAGACTGGCGGTATCGTGCAATGACTTGTTCTTCTGAAGCTTCGTCCTCGCCATTGTGAGTCTCTTGCTCGTTTGAAAGAAGAACGGAAGGCTCCTGTGCACTAGCGTTGTTGCAGACTGAAAGCATCACATCCTGAGGACGAGTCTCCGTGAGATAGTTCTCATCGTACATCGCCTCTGCACGAACTACACTACGGATCTTGTTTCTGTTAAACGTGTTGTATCGTGGACAGCACGACTCGATTTCACAACGACAAGTCGGGCAGCTGTTGTGCTGTTGCAACCACTTTTCCAGGCAATCTTGATGGAAACCATGCGAGCAGGGCATGTGCTTGAGGGTGCCACTCAAGTTCTCTTGGCATATCACACACGCAATCGATGTCTCACTACCGGTAGCTTCTGTGGTCGGCAACGTGTGGATGGCAAATGCAGAAGCCGCAGGAGCGGAATCGCTCTCGCTTGCTCTGATTCGGCGAAGAAGCTCCGAGATGAAATAACGGCTTAGTCCTCCTGCATAGACAGGGCCTTCCTCTAAGGAGCGGAGCAAACGGTTGAACTCAACAATCCGTCTGGAGGCTTCGCTGACGAGAGCTTCGTCTTCTTCCAAGACGTAGTTGGAAGGCGGCTCTGGCAACGGAAACGCCGAGTTGAAGTAAGGGGATTCTGCATACTCCAAACTCCTGGCAACCGGAGAGCATTCATCCTTCTCAGGCATCGTCTTCGGTCGTTTGGCGGAAGTTGAAGAGGAACGCACTGAAGTAGACCGCGTCCTTTTTCTGTGTTTGCATGCCTGAACACAAACCTTGATGGCCTCATCTGTGAACTCGTTCCATGTCGACATCGTTTGCAGCGGAACCGAACCAAATCAAACAACAAACGAGCCTCTGGTCACAACGAAGGAAAAAGATTCAACGCTTGATGGATTCGCACCCTGAATCTTGCACCTTGCGTAGACTTTGTAGTGGGGAGGGAGTGGCCTAGCCTTGTGGGAAGGAGACCGAAAAGAGGGGAAGCACTGTAAGATGAGCAGAGACGAGACAGCGAGTCAAGGAGGAAGACTCTAGAAGGATAGGTACAAGATGAACCTCGAGAGGAAGGAGGAAAGCCAAGGAGGTCGGCGGGAAGGAGGTGGCCTTGGGTTGGAGCAAAGCTACGCCAAACAAAGAACTGAAAAAGAGGGGTGGGGGTGGTACCAAAGGGTTTGAGACCCGATACAAGACCTGAAGGTTATTGGATACCCATTTTATTCAATACTGTAATTGAAGGATGAAGGTACTATGGAGGGTATGTGAAAGGACTGCATGAGGATCATTAGCAGGTCTCTCTACTGGGGGTGGGTCATATGAGTGGCAGCCTTCCAAGGGGGTAGTACGATGACAGCGGCGCTTACAGGATGCAGGAGCTACGGGAGAAGAGGGGGTACATGAAGGTGATTTTGGGGGTAGTAGGGTATTGGCGGGGAGGCAGACAGCAAGATAATGTCCTAAAGTACGGGTACCCCCAGGGGGTGAAGGGGTGTTTCGTGTTTGCAGCATGGAGAGGGGCGCGAAAAGATCTCTTTTCGACTAAGAGGTCTTGTCAGAGATTCGATAGCTCCGTAGTAAAGGAGGTACGTGCTGACTAGTAGACAGACCTCATTGGTTCAGCGGCAAGAGGTGCGAGAGGTTGAGGGTGCGGGGATAGCCTCCAGATCTTAGTACGATATCCGATAGAATGAAGAGAACAGACCCTAGTCTGACACCTGCTAGACGCCCGACCATGTGACGGTTTCGCACGATGTGGCAAGAGAAGAAGGGTCATGGATAGGAGCATGGCATTAGTGTCTTTGCTGATAAATCGATAGGCTAGGGGTGGTGGGTGGAGAGAATGTGGACAAAGCACGAGGTGGGGGGATAGGAGAGTGGATTGAGAGCGGGAGGGATAGCCCTTTCTGTATAATACCTCACTTAATGAATCACTTCTTTCCCGTCAGGAGGTCGTGGGAAGCACTACTCTGGTTGCGTCGGAGTTGAACGGAAGGGATGCGCTTCCTAGGCCTCCAACAAGTCTACTGATACAGGGTCTTACCACCATACGATTGGACCCCTAGGAAGTGTTTAGGTCCCTAACCACCACATAGTCATGGGAATAGGTAGGCCGCTTAGTCTGAGCTGGCAAAAAAAGAAAACGAAACGATGTGCTCTGATAAGTTGTGGCATTCAATTGTTTTTGAAAAAGATTCTTGTGGGAATTTGTATCTACCAAAACAAGTGTTTTCGAAGTGAACTACCAGGTTATACAGGCACGGCCTCACCCCACTGTACCAGAATAAAAAAACTTATTTTTAAGGGGACGGAGACGTCTGGGACGCACGAGGGGCCAGTGTGGGCGTGGTATGGGACAGGGGTACTTTTAGCGATGCAATGGAGGGTGGTCAATACCTGAACTGTGATCTGCACCTTCACAAGTTGCTGGCCGTCTGGGTGGGGCGAAAAGAGGGGGTCAAGGAGTGTCAGATGGATATAAACAGGGTGGGTGGTACCGATGTTGATACTTTGGTGGGTGGTTGAATAGATGATCGGTAGGGTGATGGGTCATTCAGTTATGGTGGACCAGCGCCGCTGAAATTTTCATGTGGTGGAGGTGGTCAAACAGCTACAAGACCATGAAAGTAGGGGGTAGGGGTGGGGCCTTGTAGTGGCTGCTTGCAACCTGCCTTTTTAAAATTTTGAGTTTACCACCATAGCCCGCCATGATTAAAACAGTTTATAAAGATACATGGTACTGGATTAGGAGAGTCGTGTAAGTACTTGGTACAAATGTCTATGGAGTATTTCATTACATGGTACCTCTACCCCCCAATCTGACCTAATATGCAGATCAGAATTTCTACTGCAGGGAGGGAGATCTAATAAAATGTTTTAGATTTGTACTGTGCGATTATTTTAAAATTTGCGTTACAGGATCTTCTCGTGACTAAAAGATGACTAAAAGATCCGACTGGCACCGTTTCACCCGTGGCAGCCTCTGAGTCCTGGGCCGCCGGGTCACTGGCCATCCCCGGGAGTCGTTCCGTCGGCCCGGCCCAAGCTTTCAGTGACCGCCGGAGCCGGACCGCCATACGCCGGGCTCGGAAAATGTTTACTCATCCAGAGTTAAGTAGTAGGAGGGCAGTAGAATATCTTTCTAATCAGTTTGTACCAATATGTAAAACTCTGGTACACTCTGCAGTACCAGTAGTACTTATGACCTTCTTTGTTTGTACCACTCAATCTATTACTCCCTTTTAAATCTCCGGCCCCCCTGCCGCCATGATGCAGCGACGCAGCCACGTGAGCTCGAGCTGTCTCGCGGTGACCATGCTGTTGGTCCTGCCCTGCGCTCTGTCTTTCTCGCCTCTACCTCTCTCAGCTCTGGTTGATAGAGATCCACGCGCCTCTCCTACGATCCTAAGGTGCTCCTCGCGCGCTGCGAGGGTCAGAAGCGCCAAGGCGATTGTTCTACGTGCTTCTATTGTGGAGCCGAATGAGAAGGAGAAGGTGCAGGATGCAGATGATAGTAAATCACAGTCTTTGTTTGGAAAGGCTGAAGTCTTGGATGACAAGATTTTGGAACTCGAAGTTGCAAAGGGCCAGAAGCAAATATCAGAGCTCGCAACGCTCACTAACGCCGAGGTTCAGACACTTCAAAAGAAGATTGAAGAGGTGCCTTCACGATCTCATCCGCCCTTCACATCACATTAATCTTCCTACTTCCTTTGTAATGTCCTCTTGCCTTCTAACCCAACATGCCATTCTCATGTTCATGACTGAATGTCGTTTCTGTCATGTCACAGGAGATAAACCTTGCGATGGAAGGCGCACAGCTGGAGCTTCTTGAGGAGTATGATCAGAAGACACAAGCCATCTTGAAAGACATGATGAAGCAGCGCGACATCATACGGCAAGAGGCATCCAACATCGAAGAGTTGAAGAAACAGCTGGACAGTCCAATGTGGTGGAAGAGCCGTGGAAATACAGAGAAGAAGTCGAAAGACAATTTCATTCCGATGGCGCTTGCCTGGACCTTTGGACTTGCAGCAGCCAATGAGATCTACAGTGGAATGCAGAGCGATGAAGGTTTATCCTTTATAGGGGGAGGGAAAGCCGTTCTTGATTCCCTTCTCTGCATTGTATCTGCTTCTATCGCTATGCGCAAATCTAAGTCTAAGGCAAAGGAATGATCGTCCAACCTGATGATGCAGACACTGCAATGAAGGCGCGTAGAAGCAAAAGGGGGGAGCCTGCGTCCTGGTGGCGATTGGTTTGACAGAATTTGGTGGCCGGCGACTCGAAAGTTCGTCTCGAAGCTGTCGCCGCCGTGTAGTGTAATGAATTTCATTGTTATGTTCCCCTGATGCTCTGAAGTGCCTTCATTGTTGTTGTTTACGGTTGTTGCGTTTGGCCGTTCGACATGCCAGGGTCCGGCTCTCAGCAATGGCGCGCCAACCGTGGGCACTGTTCAGTGAACGCTCGTGATAGTCCCGGTCATGATGCAATGCGAAACTGTGGAGACTTTAACCCGGTTCAATGATCAGTCACTGGCAGCTGATTCATCTTCACACCAATCGATGTGACTAGTGCCTAAAACAGAAGTGCCTTGGACCAGGGTCCGACGCTGCCATCGGACTCAGCACAGCCGTCGCCGTTTCACTTAAGCCTCCGGGCGGCGAGCGGCTGTCACAGGCTGCTCAGCCTCCGAGGCTCGGAGTCTCAGGGGGTAACCCAGTGACTGTGCCACCGGGAGCAGCTGTCGGACAGGAACGGTTAGCAGCAGTCACGGCGACGCACTGCACTTGAACTTCCGCGGGGCCATAGCCTAGCAGTGATAGCCTAGTGTAAGTAAGACTCTGAGGCGGAGTGATTTTACGTTACAAATGACCGTTACATCACGTAGTCAAGAGCCTGCCCCATGCCGGCGATGAGACGCGATGGCGAGAGGAGGAGCCGAGGAGGGAGGGAGGAGGGAGAGAGGGAGGAGGGAGGGAGGGCGAGACTTCCAGAGATGAAAGACTGAGAGCAACACCATTGCAAGAGACTGTCGCAAGCTTCATGGTCATGTCCACTGCCTGCCGCGCACTCATCACATGCATGATGCTGCTAAGTTTCAGCCTGGCCAACAGCTTCACTCCCTCATCGAGCAGCAGCCAGCGGCAGCTCTTGCTGGTCTCCTCATCCCCTGGGATAGGAGCAGCAGCACATGCGAGCAGTGCCAGGAGCCTCCTGCAGCAAGACTGTTCAGTCTGGGCATCGATCGCCGTGAACCCGATGCTGATAGACTCGTCGGTTGAGGTGCAGGTGGAGTTTAACACCTCTCTGACCATCAGGAGCTCGGACCAAGTCCGTGTGACTCTCCCAGGTGGCAAGCACAGCATCCTCCCTCCTGTTCTCTGACGGCGACCGCAGGGTTCGAGCTCGCTAGTATCACGGATCCAGGGGCGATCTTTGTGAGGTGAGGCGGAGGTTGCGCTTGTTGCTCTGAGAATGAGATGGTCGTCAGCCATGGGAGCACATCTCGCAGCCGATGGATTGCATCATGGACGCAATCAGAGCAAACGTTGACCATCGTATACCTGGACCAGTCAGAAATCCCTCCCAACACTAGGGTGTTGATGGTTGTGGCGAGGAGCTATGGATTTCTGAGTGAGCCGGAGGGGTGTGTCTACTCGTTCCTCATGCCCTCCTACAGACACCAACTACCGAACGACCAGCAACTTCTCGCTCGCCATCTTCCGGGCCGATCAAGAGCTCTGCAGAGTGTCTGACGACCTTGTCCGGGTCCGAGACGTGCGCCTGGACTTCGGAGCGAACGAGACAGTGATAGCAGCGGGTAGGCGACCTGTCGATCCGCGTCTCTTCTGACTGGCGGCCAGGGAGAGTCGAGCTCTTCCTGCAGTTTCAGATCAATCGCAAGCTGGACTACGGGGATGCAGTCAGCCTCTTCCTCCCTCGTTTCTCGAGGGTAGGCGGGAGCGTGCAGGGCATCGCCGTTTCATCGTGCGAGGTCGCAAGCTCCTCCTCGTGCTCAAGTCCCGGCAAGCAGCTCTTGTCCCAAATCATGTCGAAGATCCAGCACGCCAACTGGATCGAGGTCTTCTCTTCTTGAACCGCCTGCTTCGCTTCTCCGGCTGACACTGGGCGTGATCGCAGGACGAAAACAAGTTGACCTTCCTGGTGAACGAGAAGCACGAGCCTGACGAGTCGATCTGCATCTCCTTGTCCTCGACCAGTGAGATCAGGTGACGCAACAAGGATTCCTCCTGCTCCTTGTGCTCCTTGTGCTCCTTTGCTCCTGCTCCTGCTCCTGCTCCTGCTCCTGCTCCTGCTCCTGCTCCTGCTCCTGCTCCTGCTCCTGCTCCTGCTCCTGCTCCTGCTGCTCCCTCCCCCATACTACCTATCTCTCTTTGCTCCCTCCTGATCTTCTCTTCTCTGCTCTTTCATTAGGTATCCTTCCTCGGGGGTCCAGGCAGGAAACTCAGGCATCAGGATGCGCCTCGTCTTTGCTGATGGGAAACAGTACGATGTTCCTATCCAGACCGAGCTCGAGGTGAGTGGCGAGGAGGAGAGCAACGGGAGGGGAGGAGGAGGGGAGGAGGAGGGGAGAGCCTGAACATGCGACAGGTGCCTCGCTCCGTCTTGTCCTTCGACCGAGAGTTCCAGGCAGGAGCCACAAGCCTCTACCAGCTGGCCCGTCAAGTCAGCCTCGAGCTGACCTTGAGCTTTGCTCTCCAGCAGGGGGACGGGGTGAACCTGACGCTCCCCTTCTCCCCTACGAGTTGCGACGGAGCTGGAGGGGTCGAGCTGACGTTCTCGTTGGATGGGGAGGAGAAGTCCAGCTACGCCACAGCTGAGCTGAGCTACCGCAATATCTCCCAGCTCAGCGTCGACTGCGGGTTCGTCACCTGCAGAGACAACATCACGGCAAGTCCAGCAGGACGAGACACGACGAGCGCGAAGTGCCAAGGGGAGAGCACGCTCATGGTGCAGATGACGCAGAGCGTTGGCGCCAACGTGCCTGTGCGATTCGATTTCCTGGTTCCCCTGCTGCTCCCCTGGGCGGCGATCCCCAGCTCCTCCCCCTGCATCTCGATCCAAGTGAGGTCAGCCGCCGTCCCAACCTCCATCCCAGCTCCCTTTGACCAGGGAGGACGCGCGAGGGTTGAGCTCGTCTATGCGGCTGGACTGTTCCCTGGCTCTTCCCTCTCCTTCTCGCCCCTCCTGCCTGGCGCCGCCTCGTCGCTGCGGATGGAGCTGTATCCAGGCATGAGGCTGCAGCAGGGAAGCTTCGTGGAGGTGAAGGTGACAGAGCTTGTGACGTCCTCCTGCAACGTCTCCGACGGCTGGCACGAGGTTAGTGACGTCCTCCTCGCTCGCTGGAACTGCTCAAGCTCCGCTCTCTGCCTGAGCCCGAGGAGGGACGTCAGCGCCTGCGACCTCCTTGCCCTCTCCTTGCCCTCAGACCTCAACCTCCTCCTCCCCTCGACCGGGATCCATCCAAACTCCATCGGCTTCACCTTGGAAGTGGAGCATCAGGTCAGCGGGCAGTTCTTCACCCACGTGGAGGGGGTCGGCAAGTTGCTGTCGCGGGTCTCGTTCGAGGAGCGCAGGTTCCCAGGCCAGCCCTCCCGCGTCTTCTTCAACTTCACTTACACCGAGTCGCTCCCCCCCAACAGCTCCGTCATCCTCCGCCTCGATGCCTTCGGCTTCCGCTCGCAGGAGGGAGCGAACTGCCAGGCGCTCTCAGCGGAGGAGGCGACGAGCAGCTGTTACTTCCCCTCTAGCATGCTCCTGACAGACGTCAACGTCACCTGTTGCTTCCTCCCCCTCGACAACGGCTGGGATCTCTTCCTCGGAGATCTCTCAGCTCAAGGCTTCCTCCTTCTCCTGTTCCGCCCTACTGCCACCATCCCCGCACTTGAGCCCGTGCTTCTCTCCTCCCCTACCCTCGTCTCCCTGCTCATTCCCCAGGACGGTGTCAGCAGCTCCCTCCATACCCCGCTCGTCGAGGTCGTCGCTCCGACTTCTCCAACTTCCGCCTCCTCTTCCTGGCAGCCCGTGACGCTGGTGGACTCCGTCGGCTACTGCAGCGTGAGGATGGACATCTCCAACGCGGTCGCCGGCACGCGGAGCGACTTCCAGCTGTTTGTCAGCTGTGTCATGAGCTTCGAGCAGGGAGAGACTATAGAGTTCGCGCTCGACAAGCTCATCCTCCCCGACCAGCTCGCCTCCAACAACTGCTCCTCCTCCTCTCGCTACTTCCCCACCTGGCAGGGAGACGGCTCGACGCTCCTCCTCCACTTCGGCGAGCAGGTGGGAGCCGGGGAGGAGCTGGTGGTCTGCGTCAAGAACGTCCTCCTGCCGGCTGACGGGATACCCGCCAAGGATCCTAACATGACCTTCGCAACCTCCGCTCGCAATGGCAAGATCCTCCCGACAGGTGGGTGGTCTGCTGGGCTCGGCTCGTTCGAGCTGAGCCTGCTGGGATTTGACGTCCCTCTCGCGGGCACTTGGAGGTCGAACCTGCTGCTGGCCCTAACGCTCAGCGACGTCATCCTGCCGGGAGAGACGATCAAGCTCTTCCTGCCTGGCTTCGGCCTGCTGAATGCCTCCTCGATCACCTCCTCTTCAGCTGCTGGCGCGGACGCCTATTCCTATCTCCAGGAGAAGTTCGGCGTCAGCGACATCTCGCAAGCTGGGGAGGTGCTGGACGGTCTTTTTGCTCGGAGAATCTCTCTGGGACGAGTTGGAAGGCAGCAAGTGTTCAACGTCAGCCTCTCCTCCTACAGTCCGAACGCTTCCAGTGGCGTCTGGCTGAACCTGCGCGCTCTCGTCCAAGTCAGCAAGAAGTCTCTCGTCCTCCTCCTCGTCAACTGCTCAGACGTCCTCCAGCTGCCCCCTACCGGCATTCAGCAAGGACGTAAGAGACCCCCTGCCTCAACTGCTGCTGCTGCTGCTGCTGCTGCTGCTGCTGCTGCTGCTGCTGCTGCTGCTGCTGCTGTTGCCCTTGTGCGCCTGTCGCTCTTTGTGGACCTGTTGCACCTGGCGGACGCTTGTCCTCCTCCTCCTGCTCACCCTACTGATCGTCACTTTCTTTCAGATGATTTCCGTATCACATCCGAGGCCATAAACGCGCTCGTTGACTCCTCTCCCCTCACGCTCTTCCCGCTCATCGGCCACTTTGGCCAAGACAGCCGGTGATGTTGATGAGGGGCACGATAAGATAGATGGGAGAAACGAGTGGGTAAGAGGAGCTGAAGGAGCTGGTGGAGGGGAGGGAGGAGGGAGGAGCATTGGGATAACAGGGAGACAAGGAAGAAGCTGACGTGTGCGCGTCCAGTTTCACCTTCAAGCCAGCATGGAGCCTCGAGAGCGCCCCGATGATGCTGCTGCTGTCGCTGAGCCTCAACGTGGAGCTGCGGGCGGGAGAAGAAGTCTTCCTCTACCTCAACGGCTTCCAGCGGACGATGGTGACGGGTCCTGCCTCTCCTCCTTCACTCACGCGCTGCTGCTGCAGAAGTTCTGCGACACCAACGTCGTCGGGTATCAGCACATCTGTGAAAGTTTGGAGCCAGCCACGGTATTTGCAAACTCGATCATTCTGATGACGATGAGGATACTGGTTGTGATGATGTCCTCACGGCTATTCTTCAGTGTCTTGACATCTACAACATAAGCTGCAACTCGAGCTCCTTCTCCCTCATGAACAACGCGGTAGAAATCCTCCTGCTCCATTCCCCCCCCCCTGACCCCTCTCAGTACACTTCCCTTGCCACATGGGATGCGGAAAATCTCAAATTGTCGTTTCTGCTGGACGTCAACGTCAGGTCTACTCATCTTCCTCTACCTCCTTCTCCTCTCTTCCCAACCCCTTTCATTCCTCTTCGAAGTCCTCTCATCGTCTCATCTCCTCTCCTCTCATCCCTCTACCTCTTTCCCTCATTCTCTTCTCTCAGCGCCAACCATTTCATCGACATTTTTGTCCCCGCTAGCGCAGGTCAGCTGCTGCTCGTTGCCCTCCCGTTGCTGACACGTCAGACACTACAGGATTCTTGTTGCAACGAGGTGGAACGAAATTGTTCTCCTCCTCACTTACATGGCCAACCTCTATAGTCAACCAACAAGCGCAAATCCTTCTTGGCACCAACGCGCGAGCCGGTCGAGTGATCGGTGAGAGAGAGATCTCCGACCAAGTCCTAACAAGCAGCAGGAGAGGACGTCTATCACGGCCTCCTAGGCATCAACATGTGCGGAGTTACATGCGGCGGTCTGCTCGTCGACAAGATCGCAGGAGCCGCGCCAGCAGGACACGATCCCAACCTCGCTGGCAAGACGTGAGAGCCTCTTCCTTCCTCCTCCCTCCTCCTGACACGCCGCAGGTCTCCTGCCATCCCTCCCACATGTTCGATCGACGAGTATGTTCAAGGAAGCTGCAAGTGTCTCGGGTAGAGGAGCAGCTGCTGCGCCCCCCCATCACTGCCAGCCATGTCACTCTAATAAACTCTCATGGAGTCTTCAGAGCTCATCAGAGTTTGGCCCCTTGCCGTTCAATGTTGTGCATGCGAGCGAGAAAAAGATACAAAGCCAAAGGATCACAGAAGTTAACTAGCAAATCATAGAGAGCAGAGCTAGTGCAAGTAGGGTCAGTTACTGGTCTCCATTCTCCTCTTCCTCCTCCTCCTGCGAGATCAAATTCAGGTCTGCAATGGAACCGGTTGCACTTCACCTGAAGCTCCTTGCGCTCAAGACGCTCTTCATCATAGTCCTCGATGAATAACGAGATGTTCTCAGTGGTAATATTATCACCATCTATGTTCCATGTCAGAAGATCGGTTAGCATACATCACAACTCTACCAAACACGTAGTATGCCCCAGAGTCGGGGATGTCAAGGATTACAAGCTGCAGGAAAAATCAGAAACATCAGCAAACCACACATCGAGCTATACTTGAGGTGTTGTTGTTGGTTCTCCCAACTCGCAGGACATGCGGAGTTGCGAAACCACTTCGCTGGTCTCCGTGGCAGTGAAAAACAGCATTCCTGCTTCACATCCACTACAGAAGAATCAGCTAGACGCCTCTCACAACAAACGGGCATACCTTGCTTTGGCAGCATTGAACGCCTCAGTTGCGACGGGCTACGAAGCAAAATAAGGTCTCAACGAACAGAACAACCTTTCACACCATCATAGCGTCGGCCAATTCTGCTTTGGTGTTCTCATCGCAGCCCTCGCACAAAATCACACAGGTGACGGTGTCGTTCATCTCTCCAAGAATCTCTGGTTCAAGTGTTGAAAGATCGTAAAGCGGCTGCAGTAATAAGGTCAGATGACAAGCAAGTATGATGGCCATCGTGCCTTGGGTGTCCATGGGAAGCATTCCCCATCAGTGTCCTTGCTCACAATTTCAACACCTTCCGTTGTGACCACGTTGCCCTCAGGATCGATGATCACGAGCATTGGGCACTGATCAATACGGAACGCTTCGCCCAGCTTGTGCTTAGCTTCAAAAGAATCGTGAGGCATTGAAAGCCATTGCATTTCTGGAGAAAAGTCCTGAAGCAATTGTCAGCTTCTCAAAGGCCGCGATCCATGCTTACCATGTCAACAATCTCGAATGGTTTTCCATCTTGCTTGAGCTTGTCATACATGTACTCCAACATCTGTTGGAATCGGCGGCATTGCCAGTGCCAATTTGCAGAAAACAAGACACCAACGTACTTTCCGTCGAGGGCCGAGAGTGGTACCTGGCTGTTGTCACCCTTCAAGAAGTGGCTTCCAAGCATGTTCTTGATGTTGCTATGTCTCTTCTCAGCCCATGGAAACTGATCGGCAAACGAGTCTCCATCATGGTCCTCAACGATGTGTGTGACAGCAGGAGTGATGTCACGGTGGATGGTCTTTCCTTCCGTGTCCAGGAGGACCAGCATGGGGATCTGGCGCACTTGGAATCTTCGGGTCAACTTCTTGTGGGTTGCCTTGCGATGATACGGGACAGCAAGCCAAGGCATCATGGACATAAGCTCTTTGAACGAGGCCTCATCCTCTGCAGGGCGGCCGGGCACTGTCGCTGGAACGTAAACGATCTGGAAGGACTTCTTCTTCTCTTCCGTCAATTTCTTGTACACTTGCACGAGAGGCTGCATGAATTGTTTGCAAGAGCCCGACCAAGCCGCTCCAAAAAAGACTCCGATGTGCTGGACGTCCTTCAAACTGCTCTCGGTACCAACTTCGCCAACTCCATCCTTGTAGAGAGTCTTTCCGAAAAGAGTCTGAACAAACCCATCAGAACAACAGTTCACATCATCGCGAGATGGCCACCTTGAAGTCTGTTGGAGGAACGCTGCCCTCGCTCATTCTCACAATCGGTGCGGTTGAAACTGAAGTGCAAAGGTCAGAAAAGCTTTGTATGCAACAGATGGGCCAAAAAATCAGAGGATTGCGATGAACAAGATGAAGACTTGGATGACAAAGATTTGGCAGCTGCATGGTCTAAGTGAAGTATGCCATAACACGTGAAGAGAGCCACATCATCACAATCTTGTAAGACATGTCGGTTCCTGTTGACCTTGACTAGAAATCGTGAAACTACATAGGAACAAACTCTTCTCAAAGCAACTGAAACTTTCTGAATTTTGCTCAATATATCAAAAATTCCCAAGAGACGAAAGGTGATAGGATCATAGATCGCAATCAATTCACCTAGTTTGAAAACTCACGCAACACACACTTTCAAGTACACCACTTAGCCCAGCATCCATCACAAAGGCACAAAGAACAGAAGGCGAAGGAAATTCTTTACTGACAAACGTTTGGGCCGCTACTTCACACTCCACATCACACCATAGAAAACATCGAATCAAGACCCTTGCCAGCTCACCACAATGATAAGGACAAGGGGTTGCGATGGTGAGCACATGATATTCAGATCGAACGAGGATGGAATGACTTTCAGTATCATGAGCACATCAATAACGACATCGCAGGTGCTTCATGCCGAGAAAGACTGGCTCTGCCATCACTGGCTCTTCCCTCCCTGGCCCCTCCTGCGCGGCATTGGGAGCGGCGGCGGGAAGGACAGGTGTACTGGAAGCTTAGTGGTACAATAAATTAGTACCATGAGTGGTTTTACACTTCCATATTGAAAACTTTATTTCTATAATAATTTAAGGTGTTACCAAAACCAGTTTGAATAATATTGATATATATTATTTTATCAGTAATAGTTCAAAATTGGCTAGAAATGACAAAGGTATTCGAGTATTACCCGGGTAGTTCAACAGCTTTTTGCAGAGGAATAAGGGGGTGTAATATTTTAAAAGTATTACTGAAGAAATCAGTGGTAATGTTTTCCTACAGTACTGATTCAAACTTTAGACCAAGGACCCCACCATCTTCCAGCTCAACCAACCAAGGATATACCCTACCCCTCTATCAGATCCAATTCAACATACGGTACCCGTAGTGACCTACACACCCACCCACCCCACCCCATTAGTGACCTTACGCACACCATCCGACCCCACCCTACCCTACTACTATTCATAACGCATCCGTTCATTCGACCACCCCTAACTTGTAAGTATATTCAGTACTACCAGTACCCCCATCACCCCACCCCCTCGGTTCGATGGTAACTTTTGGTCTTCGATGGGTTGACCAGGGCAACATACCCCTTACACCTACCGGATTAGGACCCCCATTGCTCTATACCCTACCTCCCTCTCGTTCAATTTGAAATGACCACCCCTGTATAAGATAATCATCTCTAGTACAAGGACCCGGTACTGAAAGCCCACCCACCCTAACATTTTAACCTTTTTCCGAAACATAGTTTTGGGTTGATTTACCGTTACAAAACCGTTATTATTTCCTAGTATCCCAACATCGTTACGGACCGTTACAGTAAATGACTTGACCTGCCGTGCTACGGTTTGTTTGCTCATTGCCCGGAGCCTCGGAGTGCCGTACGGGATGGCGGCGGTGAAGGTTGTAGAGGACTGCGAGGAGGAGCAGCGGAGGAGGAGGGCACGGAGCGCCATGGCCTTCAGGAGAAGCGAGTCGAACCTTGTCGGACTAATGAGCAACAGCAGCCAGCAGCAGGGCGGGGGTTGCTCGAGGAGGAGGGAAGCGGCTGGCAGTCGAGGAGCATGAGCAGCCATCAGAGGCGGCGCACAGTGTCATCGGCCAGCCCCTGGAGACCCTCACGCAACCCAAGAGATCAGTATGAGGGAGGAGGGAGCGAGAGCAGGAGGCGATACCCCTTCCCAGCCTTTGAAGCTCTTCAGGGCTCCATCCTTGTGGCCAAGGACACTGTGCTGCAGCACCAGGCGCAAGAGATCGAGGACCTCAAGAAGTCGTCCTCCAAGTCTCTCGCTCGAGCCTGGGCGAAGATCAGGGAGCAGGAGAACCTGATTCAGAAGCTGCGCAACAAGATCTCTCTCATCGAGGCTGAGTCAGACCTGCTGAGGCAAAAACTGGACTTACGCAAACAGAAGCAACAGGAGCTGTCCACGTGGATGAAGATGAGCGGGAGGAACAGCAACAGCTCTGACTTCGATGGCCAGTACACAAGCAAACACCACAAGATGTTCAAGACGGACAACTATGACGACATCCCCATCTGGCAGCAGTTGTACTTCCGTTTCCGGGAATGCCAGACGAAGTCCCCGAGCCCTGCAGCTGCCGAGGAAACCAGAGTTTCCCCGATGTGGATCTTGTTCGAAAGAGCATTGAGCAGGCAGATGGAGGCTGACGACTTCATCCTTGCGATGAACATGCTGTACAGTCAGTTTCAACAGAGTGCGAGGAACTCTTCACTGGTCGAGTTATACAACCAGATCTCCTGCCTCAACAAAGTGATGACCTGCATGAGCTCAATGCTGGAGGTATGGAGATTCCAGACTTTATCCTGCTCCCACTCCTGCTCCCGCTGTCCATCCTTGGCCATGCACTTGTTGCTCATGCCTGGTGGGTCGGTGACATTCTTATTGCGCAGATTCCAGGAAGCATCATGGATCTTCCGCTCCTGACGAGCCGAATGCTCGAGATCGCGATGGATCTGTGTGCGGCGAGGTCAGGGCGGATACTCTTCTTGGAAGGAGATCACCTGGTGGTCATGGCTGCGCTATCCAAGTCAAAACAGGACGGGTACGTGGATATCGGTGTGAACAATCGCCCGTTGCCCATCGACGGGATCGTTGGCAAAGTGTTGAAGCAGGGAAAGACGCTGAACTATAAGATGGGGAACGACCTTGCAGCTGACTTCAACAAGACGACAGACGTGATTATGGGGCAGGAAACCACCCCCTTCGTCTGCAGTCCCATCCTTGATGCCGACGGAAGCTTGCTGGGCTGCCTGCAGCTCTTCGACCACATGACGGAGAAGAAGTTGCAGGAAGGCGACAGAATCCTCAACTTCTTCAATAAGGAGCTACAGGTAAACCGAGTCACTTGTGCATCCAACGCCGAATCTGATCGCTCTTGCATCATGCAGATACTTTGCGAGGAGTTTGCAAGAGTTTGCGGGAAGGAATTCGAGCAGTGCAGAGCATTCTCGGCGTCATGGCGAGCACAGCAGCTCCTGCAGAGGTTCCTGAGGTTCACCAAGATCGTCAGCAACTCCTCCGACTTTGTCTCTGTCCTCAAGATGCTCAACGACATGACGGTCAACGTCATTTCAGTGGATCAATGCGGCATCTTCTACCTCGACAAGGTTGCCAACGAGTTCCGCCTCCTCCACACCCTCTTCGACGACGAGAGCATCACCCTGGGGCTGGAGCAGCGGGTACCCAACGACGGGATCGGCCTCATCTCTCTTGCCGCCCAGACGGCCATGATGAACACAACTAACGACGTGGGGAAGGAGTCCAAGTACTCTGCCACCCGCGACCTCCGTGGCACCACCGACTTGCCTGCTAGGGGGATCTGCACTGTGCCGCTCAAGAACATGTACGGGGAGGTGAGCTGCGTGTTCCAGGTCAGCAAACACAGCGTGCCCTGGACCCGCGCGGACGAAGACGTCATCTCCACCATGGATCGATCCGAGCAGCTCTTGGCCTCCACGTCAGTGACGAGGAGGAGTCGAACGATCCGTCACACCAAGTCGGTTCAGCGGAGGAACAGCTCCACCTCCATCACCGGCATGATCAAAGACTTCCAGCGCTCCATGCAGGTGGAGAGCTTGCGACTGCTTGTTATCAAGCAACCGGATGAGAACCCTGAGGCCCCCGCTGACTCGTCCAAGGCCAAGAGCACGCTCGTGACCCTCGTCTCTGCAGGAAGAGAGTCGGGCATGTCGAGGACGGCCTCCATGGAGCAGGCAAGGGAAGCCCCGCCGAGCATAGAGCATTTTGTCGGGGAGGGCATCACAGGGCATGTGGCCGAGACTACTCAGTGCGTGCGAAGCAACGACGCCTTCGCGCACCCCTTCTTCAGCCCCACCTTCGACCGAGTCTTCCCGTCCCAAGTTTGCACCAACATCTGCTGTGTCCCTGTCATCTCCGAGGAAGACGCCACCACCATCGCCGTGCTTGAGGTCTGTTGTAAGCGCAAGACCTCAGAGAGGGGGGGGGGGGGGGAAGTTGATACAAGCATTGGCAGGCTCTCAACAAGACCCCTTGTTTCAGCGAGGAGGACGAAATAGTTCTCAAGGTTTGGATGTCGTTGAAACGTGTTGGAAATCTGACGGAGGGATGAAGGTGTTTGCGAAACAGATTGGCGTCTTTCTCATGGACCGGGTGATCGACATGGAAGGGCTGAGCAATCTGATCTTTTAACGGTGTCATGATTCTTTGAATAATAATTTACAATAATAATGTAAGGTTCTTTTGCACAAGATAATACACGTTCTCTACATCTTCACACTGATCAAGAAGAAGCAGCCCGTCGCAGCTGGAAGTACGATCCATGCCCGTAAAGATAGCACCCATACGCTCTAGTCTTCACAGCATGCACAATATCTGATTTGATCGCTTCACAGTATTCTTCGTCATCACAGATACTTGTGAAGTCCATTTCTAGCTCCATGCTGGTTCGCTCTGCACATGCAGATCTCTGCGACATGCCCGCCGCTCGTGAGTCAGTCTTGGAAGATCTAAAGAATATTCTACAGAGGAATGGTTTGTCGTTTAACTTGAGGTCGCTTAACTGAGGAAAGAACAGTGAGAAAGAGGTATTTGCACCACAAAGACAACAACACACCTGCTGTTCACATGCTGATAGATCTTGTCCGTCTTCACCCACAGTCAATACACTAGCATTCCACTCGTGTCTTGTCGTGGCGTCTGATGCGTGAGAATATTGCTGGCTTGGCATCAATAAGCTTAGCGACTGACTATGCTCCATACTTTGCATCGGTTGCATGATGCTCATAACACTCTCAACACGCTGCCCCTTCAGGTTCTTGTCCAATCCCCAACAACCCAACCACGATGTGTAGGTACGCCAGCAGTCAGGAGTTTTAAGTGCTGACAAGAGGCACGGGATTCGGGTCAAGAAATGAGAGGAGGGGAGGGGGATGCAGAGAAGGGTCGGGAAGCACAGTTAACGAGGTGCTGGGGAGAAGGGAGGGGGGGGGGGAGAGGAGGGAGACAGGAAGGAGCACAGAAAGGTCGATGACCGATGTGCGTGGGTGCAGTCGGAGGGAAAACCAGAACCCTCCCTATCACCCTCGGCTCCCTATTTATACCCACCGCCAGATCGAGGGGGTGGGGTGATTGCATTACGAAAGTACCGGTCCTGAACTCTTAGCTTCAATCTGGGGGTGTAAAGATGGAGGGGTGGAGGTCATAACAATAAGTAGGGTGGGGGTACAAACTTCGATGGAAGGAAAGGACAGAAGGGGGGTACAAAGAATGTAATATTGGGGTAGGGGTTATCAAATGTAGGGTGATTGAAAACAGGGGGTTTGTGAAAGGGTGGGGGTTAAATGCGGGGTGGGGAATGTCGGTAAGGGGTGGAGGGTGGTGGGATGGGTAGGGTATACCTTGTGGGCAAGAGCAGATGTCGTAGCCTTCCATGATAGTGGGGGTACGGGGGTACTTTGTTATCCATTATGACCGGTATTTTGAAAGAGTAAAGTACGGGTACTATTCTCGCAACAGGAAAATAATCATTGGGGTACTGGGGTTCCCTCCCGAAAAGGATGGTGCGTCGTAGCAAGGAAGGGGTCTAGTGAATGACCCTACCCCCTATCTATTCTCTTGATGTAATGCGCCGTCAATCGTACCACCCCCGTTTTCACCGAAGTACCCCACCAATGAGAAAACTTGGACAATATTTCGGAGTACCCCACCCTTTTTGCAAAGGGTACCCTACCCCACTATTTTATATCAAAGAACCGGTCAATTTACTACCCCACCCCTGAAGTTTGCAACCTCCAATCCAACCAAACCTTGTTAATTTATGAGAGAAGTCCGAATCGGATAGAGGGGTGGAGGGGGTTCGGATAGCGTGAAGGGTCCCTCAGATCTCATGGGTGGGTGCCTCGCAAGTCAATTGAAGCTATGAAACTAGGCAAGTCCAGGTCATCTGTGAGGGGAGGGACGTAGAGCAAGGTCGGGGATGGGTAAAATTGAGGGGGTAGGGGTCAGTTACAGTAGGATGATTCTCCAAGGCAATCAGGGGAATATAGGGGGGTATAGGAAAAGCAAATAGGGGTGGGGGTATTACTTAGATAAGGTCAGTGGGGCTGATGGGAATCGTTGGGGTAGTGTGTGAGGATTGATCCAAATCTGAAGAGGTTCGTGGGAAGACGAGGGGGTGGGGGTGGTAATTCCAGGTAATGAAGGGTGTGGTGGGGTCCATCCCATCAGTCGTGGGTGGGTGGTAACGGTACTTTTGAAGGGCTTCAAGTTTGAAAAAAGAGGAACTATTGAACGAAGAATGTCGGAAAGTTCTTACGATCATATTGGGTGTGGCACGACAGGTAACCAAAGCAAAGAAAATGAGGGGGGGTGGGCACAAGAAGGTGCAAGCGGGGGTGGTAGCAGGGGACATTCATCACACCGGTGGGTCTTTCTTGGTGGGGGTTACCCCCGTGTAAACTAATGTCTAAATAAGGGTGGGGGTAGACAATATGACTGTATGGGGGTGGGGGTGCGGCACGTCCCCAAGGAAAGCTGGGGAGACCACTGCTTGGGACTCCCCAGAGGAAAGAAACGATTACGAATCGAAAACTCGTCTTTTCGTCCCAGATACGAATCTTCATATTCAACCTACCCTACCCCACAAGTTCGTCACCGTCAACCCCCCATCCCCCCCTTCCCATATGTGAACTTTGATTTTTAACTTAACTTTTTAAGTAAAGAGTTTGACCACGGTCACCGTGTGTTGCCACAAGTTGTCGGACATGGAATGACCATGAATTGACCAAAGTTTGACCACCCGCGGGCACTGTCGCATTCAGGGCGGAGGGCGCGGCCTGCCACCGGCCCAGGTCGGAATGGTTCGGAAAGTCTGAACTGAGTTTCAAGTTTCAAGTTTGGCGACTCCGACCCGGGTACGCCGTCACAGGCCGGGCTGAGGCCGCCCCCCCCCCCCCCCCCCCGGACGTACCGTATGGTGTTAAGTTACAACCATGAACTTACAGTTGACAAAACCCCGGCCCGGTGACCCGGGCCTCGGACCTTCCCGGTGACCCGGGCCTCGGATTTTCCAGTGCCAGTGACTCGCCAGCCTGGCCCTTCACAGGCCGCACTGTCACAGTGGCCGCGCAAAAAAACTTGAAGGGCAGCCGCTGAGGCCGCGGCCGGCCCCCGGGCGTCACGGTCGGCCTGGTCCGAGTCGGGGGAGTCCGACGGGGCGGCGGCCGGGCCTTTGAGTCGGTGGCAGCCTTGAATGACGGGTACGGTCATAAACTATATAACAGGTACGGTCACTACTAGGCTAGCCCGGCTGGGGGACACCAAGAACTGAGAAAAGCCACCGTCTTTTCGGGAGCTTTGTTTTTCCTGGGCAAAAACGGTACAGAATGTGAGTCCATCAGCCTTGGCATAGTACCTGACCTGCCAGGCTGGACGGTCACCCCGGCGTCCGATCAGTACGGTCGCCGCCATCGGACGATGAGTGCCATGATCCCCTCACAGTCAGTTGGACTTATTTACTTTGCAAGTTTCTCACAGTGCCGGCGGCGGGCAGGGTTTAGTACTACACGGCGGTTCTACGGTTCCAGAAAGCGGCCACGGAGTCCGATAGAGTGAGGAGCGGACTCAGTCACAGGGGTTGGCAAGCCACCGCAGTGACATCGGGGGAGAATCTGACGGGGCACTGACTGAGATTTGAAAAGATGATGAATCATTTCATTCCGGGTCTGAATCTTCATCCGAATCTGCAACAAACATCAGATCGAGAGTGGTCGGGAATTCTTCGCAGACCTGAATCGCTGTCGGAGTTCGACTCGGATGACTGAGGTTCGGGAGGCTAGGTAGGAGTAAGGCAGTAAGTTTCAGCAGCAGGATGCGTCTCAAGATAACCTTCATCAACCCTTTTCCTCCTGACATTGTTCCTTTCCCTCCCGACATCGTTCCTTTCCCTCCACCAGATCCCATCAACCCCTTGCCTCCACCTTGACGAGGCGCCGTCTCCTGTAACATTGTTGGTGTCAGATAGCATCGCGGCAGACTCGCAAGCAAGCGCTCACAGGCTCGTCGTCGTCGTCGTCAGATGAATCAGAGGACGAGTCAGAGGACGATGCTTCATCATTGTTCTGATTGTAGTACTGCTGGTACGGAGCCTTGGATGGTCTTTCATCCGCTGGCTCCGACTGGTCCACATGTGAGAACATCCTCTTGAGGGAGTCGGGGAGAGGAGCAGGCTTGCTCGTTGGAAGTGAGACCTTGGACAACTTGGTCAACCTTGTGCTCCCAGAGATTTTCTCGAGAACAGCTTCGCCGGTGCTCTCGTCAACGATGAGGATGCAGTCGTCCTTGGCTGCTACCATGTTCCCCTCGAAGTAGTGCCCGCTGCTTGTCTTGCCATCCGCTGCTACGTCCTGGTTCTCGAAGCTGACGTATACCTTGTTGCCTTCCTTCTTCTTGTCGCTGGGGTTTGCAGACCCTCTCCAGAGCACGCCGGACTGATCTTTGATCGAGTCCGGCCTGAAGGTGAAGAGGAGCGTCTCGTACTGCTCTGCGCCTGCGTCTCTCTTTCCCGTCTTCCGTATTGTGCTCCCAATCTTCAGTTTAAAGTTTGTGAACTCTTCTGCCATGCTCGCTTGTGGTCTCCAGTCCCTAAGGGCCCCGTCTTCGTCTCACTCGTCTTCTGAATCGCCCAACAGCGATCACCTGGCGATAGAAGTCAGTTACAAGCTAGAGCTGTAAGGTGTCAGAAGGCTCTTCTCTCTTCGGTGTTCACTACGTCCTTTGTCATACTGCGGCAGTCCTCCATGTTGTACAAGTTCTCATCAATGACCAACCTCTGCCCGCTCCACCTACCAGCCCCACGCCTCACATCTCAACACCAAACCTCTCTGCAGCTTCTCATAGCTACGTGGTGGAACAGACTAATATTGACTCCCAAGAAGATTAAGATTGAATCCCTGCCCCCAAACACACAAAACTTTCTGCTTATGCCTGTATACTATTCAGTTCAATTCACTCTATCTTCCTGTTCTTTCTCATGATTCCCCATGTGAAAACCTACGCTCGTCATGGTCATCCTCCCCATCTGCTTCATATCCTCCTCCTCCTCCCCTCCCCCCCACTCCCCCTCCTCCTCTACCCTCCACGGTCACTGCTTCCCGAGTGCTTGCATTTGCTGCCCGCGGCGGCCGAGCCAACAAGGTAACGTATTTCCCTTTTCCGTAACGCCTATTGGGTCAAATCATGGTCAAACGTCGCAATGCAGGGAAGGACCGGAGGTGAGGATAGGAACGCGGGGACATGAAGGAGCAAGAGGAGACGAGCAGCATGAGATGAAGCAGGCATCCGAGCTGACTGAGTTGTCGCGCGACGAGACGGTCGGAGACCTCCTTCCTCCTGACGATGGCCTGGCTCGATCGCCGCACGTTCATGCTGGTGTTGGCAGTGCTGGTAGCCGGCATACCCAGGACAGACTGCAGCTCAGGGGAGGAATGCGAGGAGCTGATCTGCTATCCAAAGGCCGACATGGCGCTAGCGGGGCTGAACGCGTCGCATGAGAGGCTGGCAGATGCCTGCGGAGACTTGGGGACGTGGATGGACGGGACCCTGCTGGGAGCTTCAGTCTACGACCCGACGCACCTCGAGAAGTTCAGAGAGATGGCGATGGGAGAGAAGAAAATGGTGAAAACTCCGTGCTGGCAAACGCGATCCGGGACGTGGCATTTTCGTCCCCGCCAGAGGAGCTTCTGGCTGCTCACCATGGTGTCAGGGCGGAGGGTCCAATACCTGAGGCAGGAGTGCTGCATCTCCTCCAAGAGAGCCTCCGAGGAAGCAAGCGCCGACGCTTCTCTGTGCAACGATGACGGCGAGAGAGTTCTGCTGGTCCCTCCTGGCCCTGATGCAGCGCAGAGGATGTGCCTCTTGTCTCGCAACCACCAGGACGTGATCGACTCAGTGGACCAGATTGCGATCAAGGCAGGCACTTGCTACGAGGAGGAGGGGGAGAGGGAGGAGATGAAAACAGCTGCATTTTTCTCATGGCTGCACTCGTGGATCGAGGTGACGTGAAGTGCCTTGTACCTCGTTCCTCGATTCTCTCCATGATGCGTTGTGGCAGGCCAGGGATCTTGTTGCCTTCTCGAGCAAGAGGCGCAGGCGAGGGCTGCGGGATGCCGAGCTTGCAGACGGCCTCTATGCTGCAGGTTTCTCGAGGGAGATCTGCAGCTATGAGATCGGAATGAGGAGGAGGGGGAGGGGGGAGGGGAGGAGAACTGATGTAGAGGATCCTGTGAAGGGAAGATCGAGCTGCAGGGTCGGCGACGAGTTTGAGCTTCCATGGGAACAACACCACGTCCTGCAGCACTTCATGCATGCCTGCGACCAGAGGTTGAAGGAGCATGAAGGAGCAGGAGCAGGAGCAGGAGCAGGAGCAGCAGAAGGTCAGTTCTTTCGGGTTGAGATCGACTTGATTTATGATGTTTCATCCATCAGCCACCGCGGGGAGTTTCGCCATGGGTTTCACTGGATCCCAGTATGCTGCAAGCCTACGACAAGCATCGCTCCTTCACGCGCAGACGTCTGTCTCCTCGTCCTCCCCGCCCTCAGCCTCCCTCACTGCTCTTGCTCCAGCTGCGCTCGGAGCTGTCGGACGACTCGCGGGTGTCGATCTTGGACATGGTGGGACGGAAATCTCTTGGTCTTTCTCCTTTGCCGGGAGGGACTTGCTTGTCTGATCCTCTTGTAGCCGAGCCGGGAGGAGGAGGAGGAGGAGGAGGAGGAGGAGGAAGCATCTACTGGCGTTTGCGTCCTGTGTGCCGATGTGAGGTGGCAACCTTTCAGAAACATCGGGACGATGACAGGTAGAGTTGCAATCAGGAAGGAGCAGAGAAAGAGTAGGAAGAGGAGGAGGGGGGGGGGGGTTGAGGAGGAGGAGCAAGAGGAGTCGGGAAAGCAGGAGGTACGGAGGGGAGGGAAAGAAGGGAATATTTGACGGTGAGATACGATGGAGACTGTGACCATCTCCTCTAGGTTACAACATCTTTGCGCTGCTCAACACCTCCGTGCCCTCTTCTACCGACGTGGAGGTGGAGAGGTCAACCTGGAACTTCATCGAGGAGGAGCCGAGGGGAGGATGGACCCTAGCTGATGTCGTGGGCTTCCCGTTCTCCAGGTGAGGGGATGGAAGATGGGAGGGATGGAGCGACTGCTGACGAGTGGAGCAGCGACATTGTCATGCCTCTCTTCTCCTGGCGATCCTCTCGGCTGCTCCCTGCTGAATGTGAGAGTAAACAGGAGGATGAGGAGGAGGGCGATATAGGACCGAGCGGGGAAGAGGCAAAGGGGGAAGGTCAAGAGGAGGATGGCAAGGATGGAAGAGAGGCAACAGGAAGAGGAGGAGGAGGAGGAGGAGGAGGAGGAGGAGGAGGAGCAGCAGCAGCAGCAGCTGATCGTGTGTTCAGCTCCGTGTGCAAGAAAACCCAAGGCGGCAGTGATCTATCTTGTGGGCCGAGGTCAGTCAGGTCTCAGAGAGGATGAAAACTGACT
>NW_005434605.1:346045-382158 GCF_000315625.1 Guillardia theta CCMP2712 | reverse complement strand
CTCCTCCTCCTCCTCCTCCTCCTCCTCCTCCTCCTCCTCCTCCATCTCGCGTACATTCAGGGAATTCGACCTGGAGTCTCTGCGCGCGAGCTTGAGGGCTCTCGAAATTCACTTTCTCCGTCCTCACTCCTTCTGCTACCCAGTCTTCCTCTTCCGGTAGAGCTCAAATTGTCGCCTGCTCCTACTCCTCCTGCTCCTTCATTCCTGTTCTCTCCTGCTCAAACACTTGCCCGTTCCTCCACTGGCTTGCTGCCTCCTGTTTCCTGCTCCCGCCTCCATCTTGTTGTTCGTTTGTTCCGTGCTCCTTTCTGTGCCCCCTCTCCTTGGTTGCTCCTCCGCCTTCCTTGCCCTGCCTCTCTTACCCTCCCCCTCTTGTTTCTTAACGTGTCTGCAGCGAAGAATGGGATCAAGACTTGATTGCAATGATACAAACTTGGACTGCAGCGAATGTGGGTGAGTGACCAAGGGTGTTTGTGCTTCAGTAGATTTCCTGCTCACCTTATTTCCCTTCCTGCTCTCTCCGCTTCTTCCTCTTTCCGTCTACTTTTGCTCACAACTCTCCTTTCTCTTCACTTTCTTCCCCTCTGTCTCCCCACCTCCCTCACCCCCCCCACTCTGCTCCTTTCCTCTCCTCTGCCTCCTTCCGCTCCTCTCCTCGCCCTCTCTCTCCCGCTGCCTTCCTTCCTTCCTCTTCGCAGAGTTTCTCGTCGCCGACATGTCGTTCCCCGCAAACTTTAACCCGGGCGGGAGGACGAGCGTTCACTCCAAGCGATCTGCGTGGGGTTACCAGGTGCTGGCGTGCGAGGTGGAGGGATGCCGGTCACTCCCTGGAGCAGCACATGTCAAGGTTCTGGGTGCGAGGAGTCTTCGAGCATGCAGCTGTGCGAGAGCTGGAGATGTTCATGAGGTCCAGATGAGACGTGAAGGTCGAGAGCTGAGGAGGAGCAGGTTGGACACAGACTCGTTCTTTGCGACCCCGCTCCTCGATGTCTTCCAGGATGCCCAGGAGAGGTGAGAAGGGAAAACGCGAGGGGGGTAGGAGGGGGGCAGGAGATCAACGAGAGGGAGGAGGGAGGAGGGAGGAGGGAGGAGGGAGGAGGGAGGAGGGAAGCGGGAGGAGGGAGGAGGGAGTGAGCATTAGAGTTGAGAGTTGAGAGTGAGGCAACGAAGGGAGGGTGGAAATGGTAATGAGGAAGAGGTGGGAGGAGGAGGAGCTAGTATAGCGGGGGAGGGAAACATCTTCATTTCTGCTCTTCTTCTCTCCTCCTGCTCCTCCTCCTTCTCTTCCTCCTCCTCTTCTCTTCTCCTCCTAATCTCTCGTCCTTTCTTTCACTTTTTTGCGCAGGAACATCTCCTATGGGTACAGACAGGCAGGAAAGGACTGGACGGGCAAGACGAGAGGACTGTGGCGCTTTCACCTCCAGTACATGAAAGATACATCGTCCTCCTGCCTTGAAACAGGGCAGGGCCCAGGAGCAGGAGCAGGAGCAGGAGACAGCAAAGGTCTCCTCCTCCGTCTCCTTGGGTACCCGAACATCTCCGAGGACGCGGGTCGGCCACCCTCTGCTGCTGGGGTTCAGCTGAGCTCACGCAGACGTGGCGATGTTTTACACCAACTTCGAGCTGGTGAGCGTGAGGAGATTCGTGCAAGAGGACGTGTGGAGCTACGTCAAGGTGAGAGGAGGAGGAAGAGGAGGAGAAGGAGGAGGAGGAAGGGAGAAAGGAGGAGAGGGGGGGGACGTGAGATAGGAGAGGGACGAGGAGGGAGGGAGGATGGAGAAGAGGAGGTAGCAAGGAAGAAGGGGAGTTAGGGGAACTCGAGGGAGACGGGAAGGAGGGAGAAGATGTAGAGAGGAGGAGAGGGAGGAGGAGGGGGAGGGAGGGTGAGCATGTACATGATGGGAGGTACCGCAGGCCCTCGATGAGTCTCATGGAATTTATCTGAATGGCTGGGGCGACGCGCAGATCCGATGGATGCAGGTGAAGAAACAAACTCCCTCCCATCCTTCCTCCCCTCCCCTCCTTCCTCCTCTTCCCTTCTCTCATCTCATCTCTTCTCTTCTCTTCTCATCTCATCTCATCTCATCTCATCTCATCTCATCTCATCTCATCTCATCTCTCATCTCATCTCTCATCTCATCTCATCTCATCTCATCTCATCTTCTCTTTGTATTTTCTCTCTTGCTCGGCTGTCTCCTTTCTTCACTTCTCTTCCTCCCCTGACCTCCAGCAGATCGCCACTTTCCTTGAGCTCCGCCAAGTTCACAGGTTTTGTCACTTCGCCTACATCCACAGCGCGGCAGGAACCAAAGCCTTCGACTGCTGGCAAGAGGTGCATGCTGCTACTGCTGCAGCTGCTGCTGCTCCTCCTCCTCCTTCTGATAATCATCATCAATAACAACATGGGCATTCTTGCTCGCTCATTAGCTGTCAACAGCCATGGATAGGATACACTTGCCCTGAGGAGGAAGTTTGTGACTTGAGAGGAAGAGCTTCTTCGCGCTTGCTCGAGCAAGAGGACGCCCACATTCTCCTCGGTCCTCAAATCAGGTACCTACCCCTCCCTTCCTCTCTCAGTCCCCCCTCCTCTCTTCCCTTTTCTCCTTCTCCTCTCCTTTCCCTTCTCCCTAGCGTCTCTATCCTGTCCTACCTTGTACTGCTGCTCCCATGCCTCCCACCCCTCCCATTCCCCTTCCCCTTCCCAGCCTTCTCCCTCCTCCTGCATCTGAGCTGGAGTCAGCTTCCCGGCGCGTAGCTTGTCCGTCCTCGTGTATCTTCAGGGCAGGAAGGTTTTTGCCTCCTCTCCTTCCCTCCGAGCCAGCAGATTTCATGTGCTGCTGCTGGGCCCCAACAGGTGAGAAGGCAGGCAGAGGGAGAAGCAGGCAGCGTTTAGGATCGAGTTGAGGGAACGAGGAGGGGAGGGAGGGAGGGAGGGAGGGAGGGAGGGAGGGAGGGATGGATGGGGTGTAGGATAGATGCTCTGCGGTCAGCCTTCTCCTGCCCCCCTTCTCGCAGCGTTCTCTTGCTCCTTTCCCCGCGCTCGTTGTGCTCGTTCCCACAGAACTCTGCAGGGAGGTCCTAGTGCAGGAGGGGGAGATCGCATCAGAGGGGGAACGAGGTCGCCTCCTGCTCCATGCGAACCTTCTCAACAGCCATGAAGCAGCTCTGAACCCCATGCAAGTCAAAGCGATGCTGGTAACCTCACATTGTTCATCTCCTCCTTCTCCGCCCTTCGCTGAGTTGTCTCCCCTACCTGCTCTGCTCTGCTCTGCTCTGCTCTGCTCTGCTCTGCTCTGCTCTGCTCTGCTCTGCTCTGCTCTGCTCTGCTCTGCTCTGCTCTGCTCTGCTCTGCTCTGCTCTGCTCTGCTCTGCTCTGCTCTGCTCTGTTCTCACCAAGAGCAGGTGGAGATCTCTTTAGCCTTCCAAGACTTCGGTTCTCAGCAGCCCGGGGACCGGGAGGAGCGGCTCCTCCTCCTCCTCCCCTCAGCCTCCTTCTGTCGCTCGCAGTTTGAAGGCATGTGCGAAGACGAACCGAGGAGGACGACATGCCTGCAGGACGGAGGAGTCTGCGTATCGATCGCAGACGAGCGGGAGGAAGCGGCGAGGAGGGAGCAGGGAGCAGGAGAGGGGGAGGCAGCGTTCCTCGACAACGAGATGATGTGGAACAACATGATGGTGCTGTCGATGATTGCTGGGGAGTACACAAGTCGGCACCTCAAGGTGACGTCATGCTCTACATTCTTATCTTAACATCCTTCCTCTCAGACCAAGTCCCTTCCTCCTCAAGTGTCCTCCACTCTCGCGTCCTACAGCATCTTCAGCTTCTCTGCAGCCGCTCGCTCCTTCATCCTTCATCTCGTCGTCCTCGCCATCCTCCAGCAGCCAACAGCCTCACGTGTCCTCGACGAGTTTCTGTTCCTTCACCAGCTCGCCAAGCAGCCGCCAACGTACGTTGAGCACGCGATGTATAGGAGGATCTGACACGATGCAGGTGCGCTCCGAGCATGTTTGTGCCCGTCCTGGAGGAGGGAGGAGGAGGAGGGGGAGGAGGGGGAGGAAGGGGAGGAGGAGGAGGAGGGAAAAAAGGTCTGATGGCACCATCCCCAGCGTCTAGGAAGTTGCATGGTGGACCAACAATAGATGTCTCCACCAGCTCAAGCGTTAATCTCCTTTCTCCTCCTCACCTCCCACCACCACCACCACGACTTCTGCTCCTCCTCCTCTCCCTCATCATCTTTATCCCTGTTCCAATGCTCTCAGATCGAAGGACCAACTTCCATGTCTGGGGGGTTGGGCATGGAGGAGATGACAGGAGAGCTGCCGAGCTGGTTCTTGTTCCAGGCCTCGATGTCGAGGATGCCGTCAGGGTCCGTGTCTTTCCCCCATCTCCCCGTGCGACTGCCATGCTCGGACATGTAGGGGATGGAAGCGACCGAGTAGACGAACACCTGGAGGAGGAGCCCCGGATCAGCGTGACAGCCAGGGAAACAGCAGCAAGGAGAGGAGGGGAGGGGATGGGAGGGGATGAGGAGACGAGGAAGGGGAGGGAGAGCGATCGGAGCGATACCTCCCCGCTGTCCTTGAAGATCTTCATCTTCCTCAGCCCGGGCGCATACACGTGCCTACCGAGAGCCGGTAAGGAGGAGGGCAAAGGAAAAGAGGGAGGGAAGAGACTCACAGTGTGAAGGCCGGCCGGTCGGACCTGTTCTCGATGCGGTGGACGGCGATGTCGTCGTTGGCGTACGTGTTGGTCAGGCCGTCTTCGCTAAGCTTCACCTCGTGGATCACCCGCAGCTTCGAGCACCTCCCGATCGCCCCCGTCGGGTTCTTCATCTGCGTCTCGATGAACTTCTTGTCCAGTTTCGGCACGTTGTACTGGATCTCGTGCACCTCGCCCTCCACCAGCACCACCCAGCAGCTGCTGTCCTCGTGCCCATGGATCGCGCTCTTCGAGTGGGGCGGCCAGCACATGAGCAGGACGTCCATGTGCTCATTGGCAAACACCAGATTCCTCGTGTACTTGGTGGGGTCGGCAGGGTCCCAGTACACGTACCTCTCGTACTCCTCCTTCCTCGGGAACCACTTCGCCATCTCCCGCTTCACAACCTCGCAGTCGTGCGCGTTGTAGTTGCTCCCCTTGATGTTGGCCTTGAGGAACGTGAGGAGGGAGGAGAAAGTGTGCGTATCCGGCATCAGCGTCCCCGACACCGCGAACGAGGGGATCCCCCCCTCGATGCATGACTTCAGCGCCTCCGTCGCGTCGCGCTCGGGCCCGGCCTGGAACCTCTCGAGGTCGCTCTTGCTGAGGAACGTGAGCACGAAGCATACCTCTCCGCACTTGGGATGGCAGACCCGTACGTCGCTGATCCCCGACTCCATGTGGTAGAAGCAGTGGGCCAGCCTCTGCGCGATCCTCTCGAACTCCTGCGTCTTGTCCGGATGTGCCCGAAAGTTCAAGACATGCACAACCTCGCCCGTCCCCAGCGAGCAGAGCTTGCGCTTGTGCCCAGCACAGTGAACGACATCCACCTTCATGTCCTGCCACCGAATATTAACGCCGGGGTACTTCCCACGAGCTTGATATGTTGCGAGACCGTCATTGACGTGGCTTCAAGTTCATCACAACACGGAAATACAAGCATATGAACAACATTCATCTCTCCTACCACATACGGAAATGGGATACGAACAAAGTGCAAAAACACGGTTGCTGGTGATTCTGAACGATTTTGTTTCAATGAATAGAGCAAAGATACCACTCGTCTTGAATGCCAGTCCAGCAGCTCTGGAACAGTTTGGGGGCATCGTCTACGCTCTAAGACATCGACTGGGAAACCTCTAACCTGCTGCTGTGCCTCCGTGTATCACTAAATCTCCTTGGACTCAATCCTCGCCCCTCCATGGCACAGCATTCCGCTCTCCAGTCATGTGTGATCTTCCCCCCCTTGCATCTCTTCACCCTGATTCGAGCTTAAAAGTGCATACCACTACCTTGCATCGTTCGTAATCCGCTCACCATCACCTCTCGTCTCCTGATGAATCTACTGTTTCACCTCTTCACCTGTCCCCTTCATCTTCCACAATTGAATCTGGTTCAGCTCCCTATCCTGATCATCCTCCTCTCCCTCCTCCTCCTCCTCCCCCGCTCACCTCACTCCTCTCGTCTGAGTCCTGCATTGTGGCGGTCAGCAATTTAACAAGGGCAATGTAAATTTGTACCTTTATGCGCATGTTTAGATTTGTTTTAAGAAAACTTGTAGAAATTTTTAATCGCAATGGTAAGAATATTAAATTACTATATATAAATCTCTACCGAGACTCGATAATGAGAAGAAAACTATTATTATATTTGTACCATCATTCTTAGGAGTAATCTTCAAATTTTGTACTGGAACTGGCAATTAGCTTTACGGGCACCGTTGTCAGTGTCCCGGCCCGGGCCCGGAGTTTTTTCGGACCCCGCGGCCGGATGATCGGATGCTGATCATCGGCCGCGGCGGCCCACTCATTGCCGCGGCCACACGGCCCGGATACCGGGAGCCGTGTACAGTACCGCGGCGGCCCGCCACGCGACTCAGTCAGTGAGTCAGACGGTGCCACAGGGCCGTGCGTTCCGAGGCTCGCTGGGCGGCGGCCGGGCCATTCTGCCGGGACGGTTTTCAAGTTAACCAGTCAGGCCGTTTACCTTTGAGTCAGTCAAGACAGACTCACTTGAAGAATGCCGAGCCTGGTCACCGGGTGCCACGAGTCGTGACTAGCCGGGCCCGGCGACTGGGCCCGGCCCGGCCAGCCAGTGGCACTGAGCCTCGGAGAGTCTCAGCCGGGGCACGGTTTGAGACATAAATGTATCTGAGGGGGGCCATGCTTAAGTTCCCCACCCCACCCCCTCGTATCTGTTTGAGGTAGAAAGGCATTCATTCCGTCAGAATGGTCCATAAAATTTCAGATTTGAGGCTGCCTTTTACACGTGCAAAGAGTCCGATATCTATTTTTGATCAATAAGTTTCGAGATGGTTTCAAATCTTTCGTTGGGGCAGGCTCTGTCGGTAAAAAGGAGGCCAGGATTGTTCATTCAGCACCGGTAAGAAATGATAGCAAAGTGGGGGTGTAATTTGTCAATTCAAAGGGGTGGGGTGGGGTCAGCAATAGTACCCTACCAGACACCTCTGTATGTCCCCTATCAAGTACCGCTGACCACAATAACCCCTACCCCACATGGGTACCCTCCTTTCCAAGACACCCCCATGTGTCCCTCACTCGAAGGTCAAACCTCCCCTCCTCTACCTTGACCGATGACTGACTACCACCCTCTTCACTACCCCACCCCATTACAACGATGAGTAATCTGTTCCACCCCTACCTAGATAGGTATGACCTCCTTGCAAAAGCCTCGATCATCCCTTGGGACTACCCCACCTTCGAATGGATTATTATTACCCACCTCTCCCAGTCATATGTAGCCACTACCCCATCTATAGCCAACCGACTTCCACCCCAGTGGCTGAGTTGCAAAAGTACCCACCCTTTGGAAGGGACTGCCTTGGTTATTTCCTAGAATGTTACCCCTGTGAAAGTACCCTACCACCTGAAAGGTTCGAATAATTCTACCCCCTACCATCCTTTTCAACCCGGACCCCTCATGCCCCTACCCCCACCCCTAGATACAGAAGATCTTCTAGAGCGATCTCCTCTTCTTGGATCACCCCACCCATGGAACCTCGATTGGACAACCCACCCCTTTTTGTCTCCAATACTACCTATCTTTGGCAAACCAATTTGAAATTACCATAACCCCCTGACCCCCAATAATACCACCCTACCCTTCTAGTTTTGTTTGATGAATTTTATACCCAATGAATTCAGTCGTTACTACCCACCTTGAAATACATAATTCACAACTCCTTGTTTTAGTACCCCCGATTATATTGAGTCACTCACCCTCTACCCCTGTTAAAGTACCACCTCCGTTCACTACCCCTCACAAATAAGACAAATCGGGTTCCTCACCCACCACGAGTTTGTACCACCCCACCACCAACTTCTCCTCAAACCCACCCCCATGATTACTCCACCCCCTCTAACTAGTGTTGCACCCTGAATTTGCACTCCTAGGGTGCCCCACCCTAGACCTCAATGGACCCCTTCTCAGCACTAACCCCACATTTAGTCACGGCACCCCTTCTTCATGACCCCAACCTCTCCGAAAAAGGACAAAGGCATGATCCCGGATGGGTGCTGCAGACTGAGGAAATCCATCATTGTTGATCAATATAAATATCTCACTGTCCAGACCTCATTGGCTTGCTAGGGCCCTGATAACCCCCAAGATGTAATGTACCCCCTGTTCATGCTTCATCTTTTTTTCACCCCACCTGTCTGTTCACCTACCCTCTAATTGATTTTGCCACCCACCCCCATGTTGTAGACAACCCTCACCGCAATACTCCCAAATGCCACCCCTACCAAACTTTGGAAGGCGGAGTACCCTCCTCACCCCCTCGTGTACCACAAACCACCCCCACCCCTCTCATCCTCCACCATTCCGCCGCTCCTCCCCCCCCCGCCGACAGCAGGTTCAATGCCACCGCTCATCTGCCTCCTCCTCCTCCTCCTGTACATTGTACTGTTATATCGTTTCTTGTGGATCTCGACATTCTTGAATGTTGTGGTCTGTCAATCTGCACGATTTTCGAGAGCGCGCTCCTTGTACCATGTAGCGGATTGTACTTGAGCAGCTTAGTTTGCCGATTCGATCGACACCCTTCTAGCTGTGTTCGCATCGCTCCTCGCACTTTTGCAGCTTCTGAATTCATCTCAAGTCAAAAACCATTTTACTGCTGAAGGGATTGTGCGTTTCGACTGTAAACCCCTTCATGGCGACTTTGGGGTTCGCAAGGAACTACTTTGAAATTACCCACTCCTGATCTGCGTCGAAAGTAGCTTGTGGGATAGGCAAGCATGACATGCATAGTCTTTGCTTCCAAAATTGACTATGGTTGGGACCTCGAATGTTCTTTATGTCTTGTGGTTTGCTTCGCCAGCCAATTTTGTCTGTTGCGCGTTCCAGACCAACTTTGCCCATCCCTGCAGATGACTTTTTTAGTTTTGATCGGAGAGCAGAACAGCACACAGCCATTGATGCTTCGTACAACTGAAACGTTTTCCCGTGTTCGTTTGATTATTTATATCATCCTACGGATGATTGTCCGCTACATGTTGCCTCTTTGTGATGGGAATCCTTGTTAGCCCTGATCGTAGTTCGTTTTTTCTCTTTAAAGACGATTTTTTTCGATGTGGTTGGAGTGTTCTCCGGTCATTATTTACATGCTGCGCTCATTTGCTGAGCATGTTCAGTCCGTATGTTGTAATTTCCCTGCACTGAAAAAATCTCTGACCTTCCTTGTATCCACTTGAATGTGAATTTTGATTTGTGCATTGATTTGACAATTTTTTACAGATCAGAAATCTTGTAATCCTCGAGGACCCTGAATCTTGTTGCGGAAGCTTTTCCATTCATACCTTTCAGAACGCGGTATCCAGTAGAGCCAGTTAGGTGAAATGTCGCAGAATGCCGCAACCTTGCGTTTAATGAGTGATCTTCGTGAAATGCAAAAAGATGCGCCAGAGGTGAGTCGAGCATGTCACCATAAACCTCTGCGATTTTGTGATGTATGCTTTGTAGGGAGCAAGTGCGGCACCCCTTAGTGAAGAAAATATTTTTGTTTGGACAGCGACAATCTTTGGGCCAGCAGATACGCCTTGGGAAGGGGGAATATTCAGCTTGCGGATGACCTTCTGCGATCAGTATCCAGATAAGCCCCCGAAAGTTCGCTTTACAACAAAAGTTTTTCACCCTAACGGTAGGTTGTTTGTTCTGCATGTCCTTGTCTCCTGGCCTGGGCTTGAAACTAATTCGATTTTTGCAGTCTATCAAGATGGAACTTTGTGCCTGGACATCATTCAGAACAAATGGAGTCCTTCATACACAGTCAGCTCTGTATTAACCTCTATTCAGTCGCTCTTGACGGATCCGAATTGTGGAAGCCCAGCAAACCCAGAAGCTGCGGAGCTGTTTCTCCAGGACAGAAAAGCATACAATAAGAGGGTGAGAAGACTGACGGAAGAAAGCCTTGGAGGAGCTTAATCCCAGAAATTGTCTCTGTTTGCAATGATGTAGTGTAATTGGCGGCAAAGTTTCTCATTTGCTGACTTGCGAATATCTTCTATAACATGGCGGGCAACCTTACGAAGCTACGGAGGGCCATGCTTCATCTCCAGATGTATTGCATTGTTGAAGGGCTAGATGATTTTCCAAGTTGGCTCCAATCTTGTGGAATGGTGAATTACTTTAAATGCTTAGCCTCAAGTTATTGTCTTAGTTTATGTTCTCTCCAAGGCGCTATCACATTAAGATTGATCATACAGGATGACTGTAGTTTCCGCGTTCCATGATTTTTGTATTTCCCCATTCCGGCCGACAGAGATGAGTGTGTGCTCTTAGAGTATTTTCTTTTTGTGGAGTGTAAGTAAGGACCCAAATGGCAACTATTGTGTCAAACTTTACTTCTTCCACTTTATGAACAACACGATCGTCTTTGATGACATCTCTGGCTCGTGCATGGCAAGGCATGAAAACTCAAGTTTTCTAGAAACAATAACAGTCTGTCTGTAGGAGCGCGCATGTTGTCTCATCTTACTTCTTGTTCTCCAACCTCTGCACCCTCTGACGCTTCCTCTCCTTGGCGAACATAATCTTATCGTACAGCCGTCTGTCCTTCTTCGACATCATCATCCTAGCTCGCTCCTCTTCGATTTCTGCCTTAGTCTTCTTGGTCTTCGTCGACTTGGGCGCTGATATTGCTTCCTCCTTGCCTGACTCCTTTGCCAACTCGCTCTGATATTGCGCTTCAGCAGCGTCAACCTCCTCGTCCTCTTCCTCGTCCTCTTCTTCCTCGTCCTCATCCTTCATCTTGGCATCTGCCTCATCGCCTTCTGCAGGGTCCTGTGGCATGTCATCGAAAGCTCCAGCATGGTTCTTCGACTTCTCCTGCAGCGACAGGATGAACCTGCGCCGCTCCGGCAGGTATCCTTCCTCCTCATCATCCACGAAGGGCGAAAGATGCGGAGGAGGACAGACTCCGGGCCCGTACTCCTCCACAGGGAGAAGCAAGCCAGCGTTGCAGCTGTCTGCGACCCACTGAGGCTGGACGTACTCGCGGCTCAGGAACATGTGTCGCTGAGTGTCTCTGTCTACCACCTGGTGGGTGATGGACTCGTCGCTCTCAGGGAAGGGACTTCCGGGCCCCTCCCACCCCACAGCTCCTCCAAAGGACTTGATCATCAGCTCCAGGAGAGCTCGGGGGACTTCCCTTGACAAGAAGAACTTGAGCTTCTTGAAGAGGAGGGTCTCAGTCCCTTGCTCCTGTTCCTCCTCCTCGGCCTCCTCGTCCTCGAGGTCAGCATTGATGTCCTCCCCAACGTCCTCCTGCGACTTTGATTCGTTCTCGTTCTCAAGAATGTCCTGCATCTTCTCCTGCAGCGACTTGATCTTAGCCTGCTGCTGCTTCTTCTCCCCATTAGAAGCTTTCTTTTGTGCCGTGACAGTCTTGGCTGCATCAGGGGCTGCTGGAGTAGCCTCTGGGTCTTCCGAAGAGATCTGCTCAAGAAGAAAGGCATTGATGCCCAAGTTTGCGTCGCTTTTCTGCAAATCAACCTGGGGCGGATACTTGAGCCCGAGCGTGTTGTACAGGCGGAAATTGATGAAGTGAAGTTGGGTCTCGTAGAACTCAAGGAAGGTCATCATCACGCGGTAGTCGATGTCGGGGGGAACTTCCTGCACGAAGTTGTAAGGAACGAGCCACGTCACTGACTGCCCTTGCACTTCTGCTTGGAAGTAACATCCCTTGATGGACAAGAAGACCTTTCTCAGAGAATGTGACAGGGCGACGTAGTTGAAGAACTCGAGACAGAGACGCCTGCAGTTCAACGTTCGCTTGCTTTGAATCAAGTTTGTGCTTGGGAGATTGGAGAACAAGGTTGCCATTGACAGAGCGTCGTCCATGTCGCGCACAGCATCCGTGAAGGTAGGGAACCTCTCTTTCACAAGACGGTCGAGCAAGTAGAAGGGTTTGCGCTTATCCAGGTACTCGACCAGCACAAAATCTTTCTTCGACTTCGCCTTGATAATCTTCCTCTTGTGTGCCCTGATGTCTCTCAGCTTTGACAGCACAGGCTCGTGCAGAAGGAACAAGATGTCCTTGGTGGCGTAGTAAGTCTTGTCCTTGCCCTTGGCCTTCTTCTTGGGATCTCTGGGGTAGACCCCCTTGAGGATGCAGAGGCGCCGGAAGTCTCCCAGCGTCACCTGCAGCTTCTTGATCGCCTGGTTCCTCGTCACGTAGCTCGCTGCCTCCCCCGTCTTCCCCTTCTTCTTCGGCGCTCGCGCCATGATCGCACGTGCGGTACCTCCAGGCAGGTGTGGTACGGGGATGAGGGCCTCAGGTGTGTCCAGGGGGTACAGGGGATGGAAAATCTTGGGTCATGCCCTTGAGGGTACTCTATTACCCCTTTTTTTCATATGAAAAGTAGGGGTCATATTGATAGAGCAGGGGTACTTGAATAGTTTCGCTCTCTTATAGGGGGTGGTGAGCCAGAAGGGTACTAGGTCATGTAGGGGTCCTTTTTCAGTGATGAAGGGGGGTGAGTGCTTATCCCTCCAACAGTAGAACATTGAGGGGGTAGTACCTCCTAGGCCTTTTTCCTTATCTTTCTAGGACCTATCTACGACCTCAGTTCATAGTCTGCGTAGGGAACTCTGCCTAGGGGGCGCCTTTGGAGCTGATGGCCAGAGGGAAAAGTGTTTTTGATTTATAATTATTTAAAATAGTTTTACACAGATTCTCAGTACAAATCTGTAGGAGGATTAGTGAAAATAGTTTTAGAATCCTGCAGGAGAGTTTTAAGTTTCGGGGGCTCGTGGGCCCTAGTAGGCTAGTCGACTGAGCAGGATTGGATAGGCGAGCACTGAACAAGCTAGTGGAGGAGCGGGAGAAGGAGCAAGAGCAAGAGAGAGGAGGACGCGAAGAAGGTCAAGACTTCTCTCGAGCATCCCGTTGGTGGCATCGAGCACTTGTTCTCAGCAGAGTCAGGCAACATGATGCTCGATCTGTTCGCCGACGGAGAGATGAAGATAGCCTTCGACACAATGCACAACGAGGAGGAAAAAGACATACAGATATGCGGCATCTCCTTCAGAGTGCAGCAGTTCAAGGGCTCCATGGAGATCCAGGAGAAGGGGATGATGATCGGCTCGACGATCTGGAACTCGTCCGTGGTGCTCTCGCAATACCTCCAGGCTGGAGCGCCAGGAGCTTCTCATGAGTTTGGACCTGAGGGCCTGAGAGGAAGGAGCGTGATAGAGCTGGGGTCCGGATGCGCGGGCCTTGTGGGGTTGACGATGGCGGCACTCGGGTGCGAGCGGGTCGTCCTGACGGACAAGGAGGAGGTGCTCCCGATGTTGAGGCAGAACGTGGAGATCTTCCTGGAGGCTGCGCGGCAACAAGGGCAGTCGATCCTCCCCGAGGGATGCGCTGCTCTGACGGGAAAGGTAGAAGTCCTCGAGGTCGACTGGAGTGATGTTGACAAGGTACGAGCAAGCTTCTCCTGCGTGTTGTGCGAGTTCTGACTGACGCTCCCAATCGTCTCAGTTGAGTCAGCTCGCTGGCGGGGAGGGGTATGACATCGTGTGCGGAGCTGACATCACCTACGGCACCTCCATCCATGCTGCCTTGCTCGACTCCATGTGCGCGGTGGCCGCCCCGGACTCGAAGATCATCATGGCGGAGGACCTGCGGTCCCCGGAGGCGCACAGGGCGTTCAGGTCGCGGGTGAGGAGGACTGAAGACAGAGCTGGCAGCGCCTCTGACTTGCTCGAGTAGTTCGGTGCCCTTGGACTCTTCTCTGTTCGCATTGTCGGACCACCGAAGCAGGTGATGATGTGGCAGAGACGGCTGCGCGAGGAGGCAACAACCTGACCTTGCCGCTACAGCTCTCACAGACCAACGTGCTGACGCTCTACTGGCAAAGCCAGGCAGAGGCGATTGCAAGGAGGAAGCAGCTGGCAAATGGTCGGGGTTGGATGCAGCTCGAGCAGGAGAAAGAGAAGCTCAAAGAGGCTGCTGCTCCGACCAAGAAGAAGAATCCCGCAATTCAATGACGTTTGCGGCTTCGTGCCATTGTTCACTCACACACACATTCTTGTGCTCCCTGATGGCCAACCTTCAATGGAGAGCTTCAGAGCTTTCACTGCTCTTTTTGACCTTTTTGACCTTTTTCTCGGGATACATTTTGATTTCGTCGAATCCCTTTTTGTTTTTTCGGATTCTGGTGAAGCCAGAGGTCTCATCTGATGTTACAAACTTCAACTGATGCTAATAAACGCATCTTCCGCTGATACGGCCGCTCTTCCTTGAGGCGTTCAGAGGGGCGTGGGCTGGAAGTTGAGGGGGTCCGAGCATGGGAGCAACTCCCCTGTCTTGTACTCGCCGCTCTCCATCTTCTCCTGCGGAGGACATGAGAGACACGATAAGATCCAATGGTCGCCATCACCTCCAGGTCGAAGAGGAAGCCATGGATGTAGCGCTCGGTCCATTCAGGTCCATACATGCGAGTGAACATTCCTCGTGCTGCGGGGGAGGGGAGCGAGCGGCGTCAGGGAGCATGAGCACGAGACAACATGACGTGGCTACCTGGATCCTTCTCTGCTCTGTACTGCAGGTATGAGAGCTGGCGCTCGCGAATGCGAGCTAGATGATCAGGATCGGTCACTGGCTGCAGCAACCGTTAGGGTGAGAAAAGATCATCATGCTGAAGAGCCTCGCAGAGCAATCATACATGACGACACAAACAAAACATGTGAGCAAAATGATACACCACGACACATCAGAAACAGGCAGAATCATCGTCAACCTTTGCAGCCTCGACAAAGTCGAGATACTTGTTGATATAATCCTTGAAGGCTTCAAACACATATGTCTCTACCTGCAACATCTATGCATCAGCCTCTCCTCCCTACGCTGCCAGTCAAGGCCACACCTGCTTGTCTTCTTGCGGTCTTGTCCACAAGAAAACGGGGGAGAAGTACTGCTTCGCCTCCTCAGGGAAGTCTCCCCCCCATGGCAAGTTCTTCACGTGCTTCTGATACATGTCCATGCATGGCTCGGCGTACTTCTTCTTGTACTCCTCAGTTTGAAACAGCGGCTGCATGTCGATGGCGATGAGGTGACCGCCGGGAAGGGTCACCAGATCTAGTCCGAGGAAGGGCAAGTCGTAGTTCATGTGCGGGAAGAACACAAGGTTCAGCACCTGAGGGAACTATCAAGAGTATGTGCATCACAGAAAGAGCAGGACCTGAAGGGAAGCTCCTCCATTGACGTGCGCGGCTCGGATCTGCCTCATCTTTTTAGTCTGGTATCCGTAACTTTGCGTCCAGGCCAGGCTCTCTCTCTTCCCCTTGCCGACCATGGCTTCTTTCCTTAGATATCCGTCGGGGATCGGGTAGGAGACAAGGTCGTCTCCCAGTCTTTCCTTGATGGTCTTGGCCGCCCATTCCCAGAACGGCTTGTAGATGTCGCTGACTGCCTCGCTCCTCTCGCTCGTGTCCTCCATGTGTCGTCCGGAATCGCGAGATCCCACTGCCCTGGCCTCGTCAGCCATGCGAAGGCTTCGCAGGCGAGGGGAGACCGTCGGTGCAGAGGAAGAAGCCGAACGGTGAAGGCAAGTGCGGAGGAGAGGAGAAGAGGAGGAGGAGAGGCCATGGCGCACGGGAGTCCCGAGCTGAAAGGCATGGGCGGCGCCGAAGAGCGCGACGAAAGAGAGGATCGCGCGAGCCACCATTGTTACACCTTAGAGTGGACGAGGGGGGTGGGGTGAGCTTGTGGCTAAAGGAGGGGTCATCACTCGATTGGGAAGTGGGTGGAGGGATAAGGGTGGGTAATCAATAGTAATTGAAGGGGTACTGATGTCGCGTGTAGAAACAGGGTATGAGGGGTACCAACAGATGAGTTCTGGGGGTAGTGGATGAGAGCAGGGGGTGGATCGGGTGATGTGGTTAATAGGGGTGGGTACTCCATAGGAACTCGAGGCTAAATGAAGGGGTAGGGTAGTGCTGAGTGATTGACCGGGTATGCAGCGGCTGCGCGGTCGAGGGAAGGGGATGGAGGTGGAGGGGATAGAGGACGCGGAGATGCAGCTTGATCCGGAGATGAGCATGCAGGACGTGGACACGGGCGACAAGGTGAGACAAAGTGATTTAAGAGTTGTAGGGAGAGAGAATGCCACCTGTCCTCCTCTCCTCTCCTTCATGCTGTGACGTGCTCTTGTTTTCCCATCGAAATTCTCAGCATCAAGTTGATGTTAATTGATTGCAAACATGATCTTTTCTATAGTGTAGCTTGTTCTGTGCGATTGGTATGTGGTTTGCTCAGCATGATGGCATGCTGTCCTGTCTGCCCTGTGACGAATGTTGCATAGGTGGACATCGACACTAACTTCTTCAATTCCTTCGGAGACCTTTTTGACGACTCCATTCTTTCAAGTTAGTGGGTGAAACCTTTTCACAAATTGTCGTGTCTTTGCGATGACGTCAAGCAACCTTTCTGCTTCTGGGAGAACCAGCCAGCTCACTTGAAATGGGATGAGCTGGCTTTTGAGATAGGATGGGTCTAGAGGTTGGCGTGCTGCTGTTCAGGCTTGTCTCCGGTAGACAGGAGCACACTCTCTCCAGTTGGTAGTGTTGCACTGCAGGGGACCATGAGCAAGAGGAAGCAGGTGCATTCAGGCAAACCTCCTGGTCGGTACAGCACCACTCTCCTACCCCCCTCTCCACAAGGGTGCAGTCGTCGAAGAGGACGTTCCTGGCAACTCTAGCGTCAAGCTGAGGAGAAACCACTATGGCGGCTCCTCCTGGCTTCACCTGTACCGGAACGGGATGGCGCATCCTCTGCCGTCCACCGTGTATCGCTCCATCGACCTGCACACGACTGTTGAGAAATGGCAAGACGGGGCAGGGAGGAGGCGCACCTTTCGGAGCGAAAGGCGCCGCAGTCCACGTCCAGCGGCCTCCCCCTCCTGCCTGTCTCCTGCTCCCTTCTCTTCCTGCCGGCTGCGCGTGAGAGCTGAGAGAAAGGGGGAGGTGGGACCTGAGGTAGACGTTGTAGCGGTAGTAGGCATGCAGGTCGTAGTGCTCCAGGTCGGGGATGACCCGGCGCGAGTACACCTCCTCCCCTCTCGCAACATCCACCTCCAGGTCAAGAGCGAGCGCAAACTTGAACCTGCCGGCGGCGTCAGCGGGGGAGGGGAAGAACCTGCGCTGCTGCTCACCACAAGTCGGGAGGTACCCCGGTGCTGCCTTGCATCTGCTCAGGGCGGTAGGGAGCCATGTCAGGGTCGTTGAGCTGGCCTAAGAAGATCGTCCCGCCTGCGGGACCCGTTGAGATATCGTCCTCTCCTTCATCCCTCTGCTCTCTGCCCACCTGGTTTGGTGACGCGCACCAGCTCGCGCGCCACCTCGCAGGCTTGGATCGCGTGCTCCGCGTACGTGAGGACGCCGAAACTGCGACAGGGGCAGAGAGTTACGGGCAGCCGCTCGCCAGCAAGGGGCGGCACCTCAGGCTGTGATCGAAAGTCTCCCTGCGGATGAAGGAGAGATTCTGCGCTGGCTGCTCAAGGGGATCAGCACCTGTCGGGGGTTTGCCACAACTCAGCTCACAGCCACACAAAAATGCCCCGGGACGCGACTACGCGCTATCTGCGCGTCTGGCGTCAGCCAACATCACGCAGGGGGGGAGGATCACATTGATCAAAGCGCCAGCAATGTCGACTCCAGCCACGTAGGACCCGTACTGCATCAAGGTCACGCCAGGTCACGAGGAGCTGGGAACAGGAGACTGCCCGCACCTGGCGAGCAATAGATTCAAGAAAAGCTCCTGCTGCACATCCAGCTTCGAAGACCCTGTCTCCCCTCTGATCGCTTTGCTCAGAAGGAGCGGAAGTAGGAGGAGGAGGAGGAGGTGGGACACCTTGTATCCCAAGTTCCCAACGTGCATACGTACGATCTGATCCCAATCGTGGCTGGAGAGGATCAATCTCCTGAGGAGGGGGAGGAGGAATGGAGTGACGACACCTGCTGGTTCGGCCGTAGAAGGAGTAGAAATGCAGCGGTCGAGTAGTTCCCCTCAGTCTTGTCACTAGTCCGTCATACATCTCCTGCAGACAAAGCAACCCTTGAGACCTTGAACAAGGTCCCCTCCTCCTGCTCTACCTGCACCTCAACCTGGCGTCTCGTCAACGATATGATGTCCGGGCAAGCGAAACTGCCAGCCAGCAGCTCGATGTATTGCTTGTCGATTGGCTCGTTCCTTTCTCCCCGCGCGGCCTCCGACTGGAACGTCTCATCAGCGCAATCCCGAGGCAACCTCTCTTCCACGTGCCAGCAGGTTTGAGTCCTCGTAGAACTTCTTTGGTTCGATCTGGATGTTTTCCGGCTGGAACGCGAAGACAACTTGAAGGATCATGTCGACCACCGTGAAAGAATCTCCTTGCTTCGCTCGATCGTTGAAGAGAACTCCTACGTGAAACCTGCGCGCGGGTCGTCATCGCCAAAGGCCCCGCAGACTTGCGTCCTCCGAGACCTGGTGAACAATCCCTGCTGCGTGCGGAAGGCGGAGGTAGAGACGAAGCTCCCGTCCTCTGAGAGAGGAGACTAGCAAGCAGACAGGGGCATCAGAACCCCCAGAAAGAGCCAACCCCCCCTCTTACCTGGCATCCTCCCACCAGCACCATGGAGGCGGGTGAGTGTTTCCCTACTACTTTTTTGCTCTCGGACACAACGATGGGACAGGCAAGGAACGGCTCGGGGTGCCCTGCGCTTGCGCCCACCTTCCGATGCTCTGGAGCACTTCCATAGACCTTAAGGATGTACGGGACGTCACCTGGCAGCGTCACGTTCATCATCACCAGCCCTTGCCAACTCCAAATTTCTCTCTGCACGGGGAAGGTCAAGCAACTGCAGCATGCTCGGGGTACCTTCACCTGCCTGTCCTCCCTCGAGAAGTCTGTCCCACACCCTGACTCCCGGCTACACGTCACACGCATGCTCCCCGTTTCCGGCAGCACTTCATAAGAAACCCCCGCTGCAAGCCTCCACCCTCCAAGCCAGCGGGCCTTGCCGGTCACCTCGTGCCCCCTCATGAGGGATCCTTGCGCTCCCAGCGTCTCCAGCCTCTCGTAGTCGCGGGACAGGATCACAGCGTTTCCCCTCCTCTGGTCGCTCGCCCAGCAGGTCATGCCGGCGAACCCGGGGAGCAACGTGGATGCAAGGAGAAGCTTCCCGATCTTTCCTCCCATCCTCCCTCTGCCTCTATCTCAGGATATCAGCGTCTCGCTTCCTCCCTCTCTCCCTCCCTCCCTCCCTCCTCCTCTTCCTTTCTCCCTCTCTCCCTCTTCTTCCTCCCTCCCTCCTCTCCCTCTCTCGCCGCGCACAGGCCTGCCCTGGCAGTTCCCCGACAGGGGAAGTGTACTCATTCTTTTACTCAACTATCCAACTTTCAGTTAACTTACTGAGATTGTCGGGCAATGCCGGCGGTCGCTAGGACGGTGCTTGTGGCATGCCTGCTGACCTGGGGGGGAGGAGAGGGAGGAGCCGAACGAAACGAGGCCATGCACACAGCGCGTCCTGATCCCGATCCCGACCCTCGCCTCCTGGCGGCGTACAAGGAGCATCGTTCAGCTCTCGAGCGTGATCCTGGTGACCTCAGGGCCATGCTGACTGTGGGAGCGATCTTGCGAGCCATGGGAAAGAGAGACGAGGCAAGGGAGGCGTTCGAGCGAGCGAGACATTCGTCCTTGGAGAAGGCAGACTTCGAGAGGCTCGAGGAGGCCTGGATGGGATTGTCCAGCATAGCAAGAGATGCTGGCGACAGAGGCCCAGGACAGCTGGAGGAGACGGGCGTGCTCGAATGCTTCAAGTGCGGGAGGCTGTGGGCGAACTTTGGCATCTTCAAGAAGAGCAGCATGAAGATCGAGGATAGCATCCGAAGCTTCCGGCTGGCGATGAGACTCGGGCAACGAGACTCCAACGTTTACAGGTGCCAAGAGGTCTTGGCTGACCTGGGTCAGTGAGGTTGCCCAGATTGTTATCGGAGGCGCTGGATGCAACGGGCAGGAGGAGAGAGGCGACAAGGCTCCTGCAGCTGCATGCAGCTCTCTTTGATGCTACGGAAGAGGACCATCTGAACTTGTTCTTCAGACTCGCAGACGAAGGCTGTGGGCCGCAGGTGAGATGGAGATGCAGGTCTTCCTCCTCCTCTCAATCGTCATCCTCAGGCCGTCAAGACATTCTTGAGGGGAGCAGAGATAGCAAAGTCAAAGATGCCGCCAGGAGTCCTCGACGCGCAGGTTGAGCTCATGCGACAAGATCGTGCAAACGGTGCGACACATGCCTTCATCGCTTCACCTCACCTTGACCGCCGCAGCCGCACGAGACGGCGGGAAGGTCCTCGTCGTGGGCTGCTTCATTCAGGGGAACACGCCCACGGGGAGGTGACTGTCTTGAAGCACTTGGCCATATGGACTGACTGCTCCTAACAGGTGGGACGGAAGCGCTCTCGACTCGGGGATCGGAGGCTCGGAGCAGGCCGTTATCCACCTCTCCGCCCGCCTGCAAGCGAGGGGTTGGCAGGTCGGCTCCAGCTGGCACCTCAGGTGGAGGTCTGAGAGGGTGGGCGACAGGTGGAGATCTACGGGAGGCCCGTGAGGAGCGGGAGGGCGAGGGATGGGACCCTCTGGCTCCCCTGGTGGCTGCTCCCCTGCTCCTCGGAGTGGGAAGGTGCTCACTCTCAAGACGTCGAGACGTTGTAGGAAGGGAGGCATGCGCAAGTCCTGATATGCTGAGGGTCGTGCGCTCAGATATGTTGCCTGGAGGGATTATGCCTCGCCGATGCTCATGGCCAAGTCAGCGAGCAAGCGCTTCATCTGGCTGCACGACACAGTTCAGGTGAGCCGTGCTGGTGAGGTGGTGAAGGGCAGGTGACTCAAGCTCGGGCAGGAGCAAGCTGGCTATGATCACCTCATGAAGCAAGTGGATGGTGTCTTGGTGCTGTCTGACTTCCACGCGAGTTTGCTGCCGGATCGTCTCAAGAGGAAGGCGATCATCACGCAGAACGGGGTTGACGAGGACATGTTCACTGACGGGCCAAACCTCTCCGAACATTTCATTTACGCGTCGATGCCGTCAAGAGGTCTCCTGCACGTGCTGAAGGTGCGGGTTGGCGCTTGTTGCTACCTCTGACGGCCAGACAGGCCTGGACTACCATCAGGAGGTGCCTGGGAGAGGTAGGGAAGAACGCGACCCTGAGCGTGCTCTACGGCTTCACCCAGGTACGTCGATGAGTGTCTCCTTTCTCCTCCCCCTCGCTCTTGAGGCTGCTTCCAGCACGACCATCAGCTTGCATCGAAGGATCCGGTCTACAAGGAATGGATGGCGCACGTGTCGGGGGCGATGGAGAAGGTGGCAGGAGTTGGAAGCAGGTGGAGGATGACGGATGGTGAGCAGATGAAGGACGAGGGAGTGAACTACTACGGGATGGTCTCGCACTCGTCCCTGGCTCACTTGCTGTCTCAAGCTGGCTTCTGTGAGGACCTTTGAGTGCTCAACTCTCAAACTCTCCTCACCTCTCGTTCCAGACCTCTACCCGACAGTCTTCCCCGAAACCTCCTGCATCGCCCTCATGAAAGCTCAGGTTCCTCCCGTCCTTCCCCCTTGCAGTTGACCAGCAACCGTCTCCTCTCGCAGATCGCCGGCGCCATCCCCATCACCAGCCGCTTCGAGGGCTCTGCGATCCCCGAGACGGCAGGGCTCTTTGACTTGGGACAGCATCCGGTGGGTTTAGTCAACGGAACGGGAAGCATCTCACTGGACTGGCTGAAACGCTGGACAAAAACGGTCTGCGAAGCCGCTGGAGCATCTGGAGAAGCGAGGGTGAGGAGTATGCTGGAGGTATGAAGGATCCTAGTCTTAGTCTTGGCTGGACGCGCGGGCTGACGAGGCTGCAGAGGAAGACTGGTCAGGTCGGCATGACGCTGGAGGGGTACAGGAGGAGTATGAAAGAATGGGCGAGACATCGCTTCAGGTTTGCACTCCCCTGGCAAGATCAGACGTTGACATGTGCTTGCTGCAACATCTTTCTACGCAGCTGGAACAAGGTTGCCAGTGAATGGGATGATATCCTCAAGAATTTTCGGAATTGATGTTGTACAAAATACATGCCAGGATAGGCGTGCAGAAATGTGTAAAGAAGGCATGGATGTCTATTGAAGTTGAAAGGCTTGATGTGAAGAATCGTTTTGCTTCTTGACTTGGAGAAAGGAGTGGACACAAGAGAAAAAGAATCAAAAGCATTATCAAGAAAAGCAAACTCAAAGAATAATTTTCGTCCTCAATCAATCCTCTCCGCAGTGAAAGTCCCCACTATCCTCCGCTCCCGTCTCACAAAGAACCGATACTGCTCGATCGACATCCTCCCACGCGAACCAAGCTTGTTCCCCAGCGTCCCGATGCTCATGAAAATCTCTCCTTCCGGCAAGCTAACATCACATCCGGTCTTGCTCTCTGGGAGCCCGCCATGTCGGATTGAGAACTCCAACACCTCATTCGGGAACGATCCTTTCACTCTAAAGGAGGAGCCTTCTGGAGTTGTCAGCGTCCTGAGCAACCCGTACTGATACTCGACCGGGCGAACGGACCCGTCTCTCTGCATCTCTACTGCAATGGCCACCCTGACTCGTTGGCCGCTAGCGCCCCAACGCGCGTCCATCCAAGTGCCTGGCTCCCTGCCGATGTCGAGTTTGAGCAGCCATCTCGTGCCCGCAAGAGGATCCACTTGGAGATTCTTCCTGTCCAGCTTCTTGAGGGTCGATGACAAGTCGCTCGCGTCCCCTTCCTGCCCCGTCGACATGCTGGTCTGCAGTGAGAGCGGCGCTTCCCTCAGCACAGCATCTCGTCCAAGGCCGCATGCCCTCATCCGGCATGAGGCATGGGCGTGATCGCTCAGCAGATGTGTAGGAAAGGCGCATGGAGGCACGAAGGAGCAGGTAGGACGAGCGATAGCGCATGGCGACAGGAAGGAGGGGGGGGGAGCCATGGGCAGCCTCCTTTTTATTCGCTACCCATAGGCCCGCCCCAGCTCGAAAAGCAACCGCCATCGGCCGGCCGGTCCACATGGTGGCGCGTAGAGGGGAGGCAGCAGCCAGGCAGCGGTGTGGAGGGGGAGAGGGGAAGGGGAGCATGAGGAAGACCAGGGGGAAGAGAGTGATGGCGACAAGGAGAGAGTTGATGAGGGCCAGGGAGAGGATGGAGGCGTGAGGAAGCGAAGCTAGCCGGAAATGCGCTCTACAAGTACCAGAGTTCAACGCTCGCAGGCGCTCAGGGAAGATGCCGGAGCGGGAAAGCGGCAACAGCCCGTGGAGGAGAAAGGAAAGAGCCAGCAAGTGGAAAACTTTGAAGAGGAAACCTGGCCGTCGGGAGGAGCGGGAGGGGTAGCAGAGATGTTGACGTTGGAGGACGATGGCGGCGAGGGAAGCAGCAGCTCGGAAGACGAGGAATGGAAGAGGCTGCGAGAGGAAGCAGCGAGACAGCCAAGACCCTCTGCTCCGCTGAAGGGGAGGCGAGAAGGGAGGGCGGAACGACAGGTGGAGGAGGCGGAGAGGATGGAGTTCGAGGACGAGGTAGGGGACACATTCGTCGACAACTTCCCACAGGGTGAAGGGGTGGGAACCCTGAGCAAGAAGCAGGGGGTGGTAGAGCGCATGAGCTTCGGGGACGACATAGAGGATGACGATGCGCTGTACGAGTACGAGCAAATCTTCTACGACGAGGATGACTTCGATGAGCTCTCTGACGACTTGGACACGGGAAATGACCAGCAGCCTGTGGAGATGGGAGAGGGCTATGACGATGAGCATGACGAAGATTTCGAGGAGGAGGAGGAGGAGGAGGAGGAAGAGGAGGAGGAGGAGAAGGAGAAGGAGGAGGAGGAGAAGGAGAAGGAGGAGGAGAAGGAGAAGGAGGAAGAACGAGAGCATGGGGTCCCAAGTCTGCCGATCGAGGGGAGCCATCGAAATGCAGGAGGCGGAGAGGGAGAGGGAGGAGGAAGAAGAAGGGAGGACTTTGAGAGCGCGGAAAAGAGTGTTGCCATGTCAGCGAGATCGAAGCATGTGGTGGAAGAGTACGTCGCTGGGTTGTCGACCATGATCATCGAGGGAGTGCTGGAGCAGCTATCCAAGGACGACCTCATCCAGGAGGACCGGAGGCCTTCACGACGACTCGGCGACGCCTCGCGGCGATGGACCTCCTACAGCGTGAGGTCTGTCGACCCTGTGCGCGCTCACACGTCCATGGGGAATGTCCCACATGCACACAGCAGGCAGAGTGAGGGCGGCGGGGTGCTTGAGAGAACAAGTCGGACCGATGCTTCCCACAGACCTGCCTGGAACTCTGACGTGAGGCTCAACCGCCGACGAATCTTCGTCGATGCTCCTAAGACTCCGTACAGCCGGCATCCTCTCGACATCTCCGGCAAGAGAGGGTCAGAGTTGGTCAAGACCTTGTCAAGGTCAAGACGGAAATCGGAGGCCACCTCCAACAAGGGCCAGGAACCTCCCAGCCAGAAGGCCAGCAAGGCTGCCAAGGCGAAGGAGTACTGGGAGAAGCAAATCCACTCCAACAACTCGACTCGCTCCTTCTCTTCAACTGAAGTCTTCACTTCAAGCTCAGCCCAGCTCCTCCTGAAACCCAACCCCCGCAGCAAGAGCGCAGTGCCACGAGGAGACACGCCTGGCCCGGCATACTACACCCTCCCCAACATTCAGACGCGCAAGGGCGGTAAGTTCTCCAAGGGGGAACGTCAGAACGACTTCGTGCGGAGTCGGGCGATGACTCCCGGTAGACCTCCACCTCCCTCTCTCATCCTCCTCTGCTCTGACTCGCCATGATCAATCAGGGCCAGGCGCATATTTCAAGGATGACATCAGGGGAGGGAAGAGAATGCAAGGTTGTTGCGGTTGCGGGCTGCTGAGCGTAGAATGATCCGTTGTAGCAGAGCAAGACGAAGGCTACGACCTCTGGCCTGTTGTGGAGGAATCGTTCCGCGGGGATCCGCTGGTCTACAACATCGGCAAGGCTTACCGCTCGTCAGTCACGTCGGATATGCGAATGATACAAGTAAGCCTTCCTCCGCCGCGTGTTGAATCTCTAAATCACTTGGTCGCAGATCTTAGGAGCCAATTGGGAGAATTCCGCTCAGCAGTTCCATCATGTGCTAAACCTTGTTCGAAACAGCAGCGTCGAACACGATCAGTGACTTGAAGTGAGCGATTCGACTCAGTGATCAACATCAAGATCAGTCTACTTCAGAAGCATCAGTAACTTTAAGTACTTTTCGGATCATCGGATCTTGATGTCATGGAGTCCAGCAGTGTACAGTCAGCAAACTTGAAATAAAACTCACGGCCGGGTGAGTGACCGTCGGTCCGATCGGTCGGCGGCGACGGCTCAGTTCGAGGCCGCCGGCCGATGAGCGGCACTGTGCCGCATGATGTCACCCAGCCCGACTCTTGAGAAGAGGGGCTCAAAGCATCGGACTCACGGGCGCGGGACGCCCGCGGCCTGGCGGCCGCGGGGCCGGGCCGCGAGTCGGGGTCACTGGGCCGGGCCCGGACTCACCGGGATAAAATATTTGCCTAAAGGCCCTAACCTACACGCCTCCGTTTGAAACTTTCAAACGGTCGAAATTCAAACTGTAGATGTCCTCCCAGTTCGTTTTGACAACTCCGATGCTGGCCCTGTGAAAGGTGGGTGGTAGTTACGGGGGTACTTTGAACCAGTGATTGAAGGGATTGGAGGGGGTACTATGGCATTCCTCCGACTCTTCGACTGGGTGAACGAGGGGGTAGGTTAACATTGAGTTGAACGAAGAAATGGCGGCGAATATTGTATAGAGGAGATGGTGGAAACGGGAGCGAGATTGGAGGGAATCAGACACCTCGACGTGAGTGAGACTGAGATATTGTAGTCAGAAGTATCCTACAGTAGTCAGAAGTATCCTATAGACTTGTGATCATACATACAGTAGTCACATACAGGTAGAACGTCCTCAGTATGAACCTGTAATGCTGACACAGTCTTCCACAGATGCAAGTATTGCAAGAAAACTCTGGCGAATCAGGCGAAGTTTTCCTCAAAGCTCCCAAGAAGTCAGCGCAGAACAGTCCCCGCATTGCTCTTCGAAGGTTGATTTTCTTTCCCTCCTGAATCTTGCTTACGACATTGATGTCTCAGCATTCAGCTATCGCATGTTCAGAACAGAACAACGTTTGTTCCAGAGCTGAGCGGCCATGAGGTTGCTCGGAGGTCAGAAGACCTCCCGAGAGTCGTTCACTTTGTGAATCCCCACACCACAAACCAGCCCTTGTTTTCTGTCAAGGTAATTCTTGCTACCTGACGGCTCTCTATTCGAATGACGCTCACCATGCTGCAGCACGAGAAACCAGTCTCCAACTTCCGCGTGCTGCAGCACAAACCATACTTGAAGGACAACGATGGCCCGGCGACACCCAAGGGCTCAGGCATCGAGCAGAGGAATGTCGACTCTCCGCAATACTTCTTTGTGGTGGATGAAGAAAAGTGCAAGCAGAACACCCAGATCAATCATCAAGAGCATGAGTCCGCTCAGAGCGGCAGGAGCACTTTCAGAAGGAAAGATTCCTCTCAGGCTGATGAAGAGAAGCAGATTGCATTGGAAGCGATGTTGGATTTGATGGAGTGGAATAAGAAGCTTCCTGATGTGACATCGCCCATACCAAGTGAAACATCACCTAGAAGCATCTATGGAGACCGCGAACTGCAAGAATGTGCAGCAGACAACATCATCTCGGTTCACTATAGCCCAAGCACAGATGCCTCAACTCCTGACTGCAGCCGATTAGACAGTGATCCGCTTAGTAAGTATGCTCCGATAGACCTGCTTGAGAAGGATGTGTACACCGTTCGCGCTTTGTCCTTGGATGATTCAGAGGAGGTGCTGAGGAAATGGCGGAGAGCGACCGATCAATCAGGGCTCATGGTGTTCGATGATTCTGTAAGGAGCATGACATCTCCCGACGAGTTGGCTGACTTGAACCGGCAGACTCTTGCCTACATCGTGCAGGAGGCAGTAGAGCCAGAGGTGCCGGTGTGGGTGCAGAACGATCCATCCCCACCTGACGATGTCTGTTGGTGTTTGAAAATCTTTGGGATCTGCACGGAACCGACGCGGAAGGCCAATCCTACACCGGTTCAATACAGCTACGATCATCGCTATCAATACGATGGACCACCACTTTACGGGCCTTTCTAAGTAAAGAACATCAGTTCGAAAGGAGGTAAAACTGTGAACAATTGTTTCAAGGAAAGCAGAAACGCGCATGTTTGGTTTCGAATTTCATTGAAAAACAATCAACATGAGTAAGACAACGCATCCTCAAAGTTGTTTGCACTCCTTGTCCCTTCCCGTATTACTCAATATCAGAAAACATTCTTCCACGAGGAGCTGAACCAACTGTGAGCCTGACATACTGCCTGATACTTAGTAAACGCGCTGAGGCTTGCCCATGGTGGTCTTGATGTTAAGAGATTTCACATTCTGCCAGTTCTTCTTCAACAAAGAAACCAAAAAGTTGACTGAGGTGTTGATGTTTGCAAAGAGCTCCTGTTCGTTCATCTCGACGTGTCCAACAGCTACAGCAAGGCAAAGAGCCTTCTTCAACTGGAATTTAATGGTTGATTTCACTTCATTGATCTTGTTCACCATGTTCTCCTGGTGAGTGATCAAGCCGGGGAACTTTCCTGCCTTGTTCAAGCCTGGTCCAAGGAGACGGGGGATCTGCTTGATGAGGGCCTCAGAGGCAAGGAAAGCATGATACTTCTTGGCGAGCTTCTTGATCAGCTTCTTGTTCTACATTAGGTGTCAGCAGAGATCTCTTCCTTTCGATTCAGCAAGACAGGTACCTTGTTGAGCTTCTTGAGGGCCTCCACGTCCATGCTGGGGATGCTGTTCTTCTCAGCCTCCTCGCAGTGCTGAGCATCTCCCAAGATGCAGATGGTCATGTTGGGGCGCGGAATACGGGGAAGCTTGACAGTTCCGCTGAAGCGCTTGTCCTTCTGGGGATCATACTGCTTCAAACCAATCTGCAGCTCCACACTCTCACGAAATTTTCTCTTCTTATCGTTCGACTCCTTGGTGATGGTCCTGATAGCCTCACGCACCGTCTCACTCTGAAGCTTGCTCTGCAAGGAATCGCGTGAGATGTCGTTCAACAGTTCATCTCACACAGTTCACGAAATATCATCAAGAGCTCCATGGGCCAGGAGTACAACAGGTTTCAGTGAGAAGTTTGATAGCTAGGTGTACAGAAAACAGAATTTCAAGATCAATCATACAAAGAGATGAACAAATGTGCACGAAGCGCACATATAGAGCAATCCCTATGGAGATCGACACATGACACAGCAGGTGCAGGAAGCCAAAGCAAGAATGCATCTATGAAAGAATGCATCTCCCAACCACTGGACATCATCTCAACCCTCCACACCCTTCATCATCTCTTCACGTCTCCTCATAACGTCTCCTCCCCCCTCCATGCCCCGCGCATCTCTCGCACGCTCTCGCATGCTTCGCTCACCATGGTCGCCTCCTGAGCTTGCGCGTGCGAATCTTTTTTTAACTCGTGCTGTAACCGTTTCAACGGATAGTACCCACCCGTCCTCCACCCATTCCAATTCTTCACCACCCTACCCGTCAGCTTCATTTGCACTACCCTGAGCGAGTGCGATGTGAACCCATGACCCCCCATTAGACCATTGATATCACCCCTACTTCAAATCTCCCTGACCTTTCTCCGTAACCCCTACCTCCGTTCGAACATAGGACACCCTACCCCTAGTCATGGCACACCGTAGGGTAGGGTATTCTTTTTACGAGTTCCGGAGATGATGGGGGAGCCAGCGCTTTTCCCAGAGGCTGACAGAGGAAAGACACAATATTGGGGGTAGGGTTCATTTGGTGGGGGTGGTCAAGGTATATGGGTATTAAAAAATGCAGCAGTGTCAGTGAGCTTCATATTTGCATAGCCTATTCATAGTATTTCTTCCATCTTCCCGCATCTCCTCGAATGTATTCGTTTCAGGGGGTAGGGTAGTCGCTGTGTATGGGTGGTTTGGATTCCGTGGTGGCAAAGCTGTATGTCCATGCAGGCAGGTCGGCAGTTAGCGCGCCTGCTGGGAGGAGCAGGGGGAGGAGCAGCCAGGCAAGGAGCAGCAAGTTTTCTGTTCCCTGCTCTCCATGAGCAGGGAAGGAGACTCGCTGCATCAGAAGGGGCCATGTGCGGGAGTGCGGTAGCAGGCAGGTTCAGACCATTAGGAAGCCAGCACCGCTCCCTATGTGTTGGCGATGGTTCTCTCACCAATGCCTCCTTGCATGCGATGGGAGCGCGTGTTTCTTTCCTTGTAGCCCCTCGTGGTTCAAGACTCTTCTCATCCGAGGCTCAATCCGTTGAGACCCAGGTTGAGACCCAGGTGGAAGCTCAGGAAGAAGATGAGAAGAAAGTTAGCAAGGTTCCTCTGCCTCCCAAGGGGAAAGGAAAGAAATGGGTTGCTCAGATACACGTTCAGGCATTTGATGCTCAGGTTAACGAGTTTGCTTGTAATTATATAAGGCATCTGGCCGGTCTTTCTGGTGTGAGAACCGGGAACATAGTTAGATTACCCACCCGAAGGGAGCTCATTACTATCCTGCGATCACCGCACGTGGACAAGAAGGCTAGAGAGCAGGTCTTCTTCTCTTTCTAAGTTGAATCTATAACTGTTTGACAGCTGTTTTGCCATTTCTGATGTCCCTCTTTCATGCTGCTACATGCATTCGATCGATTTTCTGTGTTGTCCAATCTTTTTTTGAGATTATGCCCCTTTCTTTTCAAACATGTTCGGACGCTATTTTCTTACCGCTAGTGGATGTGGACGATTTGTTTTCTTCTTCTTCCGTTTTGCTACCCTTTGCGTTGGCTGTCTTTGACATGTTGTTTTCCAGTTGGGAAGAGACAAAACGAAGAGATTGATCTGCGTGTATGATACCGCACCTGATGTTCGAGAGTATTTTTACAAAGTTTTGGATGAGAGGCCACCCTTGGGTGTGATGATTACTATTCGTGACAAGGAAGGGATCAGTGCCCCCCCTCCGGCGAGCAAGTGAATTTTGAATTTTGACGGGTGGACTGGTTGGGATTTCGAGTTTGGGGATCGAAAGAGTGAAGAAATACTGGAAAGAGGTTTTACCGAGGTGGGATTTGTCAAAACAAGTAAAGTGGATCATTGTAATCATGAGCGAAAGTTTCAATTTTTCTGTTCAGGCGCTGGGACAGGCCATATCTCCTTCGAACGATGGATGCCAACGATGGATGGATTCTGAGAACCGCTGCTGGTGCATGGACTCGTTGGGGTACTACAGTGGCATTCCTGGTGCTCTCTTCTTCTGGGACGGCATCCAGTGGCAACGATATGAGGATTTCTCCTTCGCTGACAGAGCTGCCGTTGACGGATGCATCTACTGGAGAGACTCGCGGGGGCTGTACTGGTGTAGAGACGTGAAGGGTTCCTATGGTCCAGCGAAGCAGCAGTACCACAGTGAAGATGGGAGGCTGTGGTTCGGGGACGGAGATGCATGGGTGGAAATGTCTGCGAGCGCTTCGAAAGTGATGAAAGCGACGAAGAAACCGCAGGATGGCAAGGAGCAGCGACGTGGCGCGAAAGGGAACGGCAAGGGAGGTGCTAAGTCTCAAAAGGGCAGACAAGCTTTTGTTCCTTTTGAGCAGGACATGCTGGCAGCAATTGATCAGGACAATGAGGTTCCGCGCGAAATTCTGATCAAGCTCTTCGGCAAGGATGGCACCCAGGTGATTGAGACACAGAACGCTCATTTGAATGCGATGTTCGACTTGGATTGCAGTCAAAGGAAGCCCGTGCTCTGGCCGGAACTTCCTCTCAGGTTGTGATACTCTAGCTAGTCGATCTTCAATTCGTCATATCTTTAGGTTTGCTCTGAGTAAATAGGAAAGTCAACATGCCTTGAACTTCTCCTGCACCATCTCCGCAAGTTGTGAGCTCGACATCTGCAGCAACCCGTTACATATCATCGACAACATGTCAACGTCTCCTTCTGCCGCTCCCTCCGCTGGTCTCACCGGACGAGAGTTTGCTCCCTTGTGCTGTGTGCAGTAAGCTCCAGTGCAGGACCCCGCCTGGATGGCGTTGGCTAAGGAGCCTGCGACCAGCAACACCGTCAGCTCCTTCCCGAGCTTTCAGTCCTCTGCGCCTCCCTAGTCACCTCCGCTGACCACCATGCTGTAGATGAATCCCGCGTCAAACGCGTCGCCTGTACAGCACCGGGTGTGAGGATACAGTGCTGGAGTCTTTACCTTACCAGCTCCTGTAGCGTCTACAGGTACTATCCCCGACGGAGCGCTCCATCGGGTGGGAGGAGCGCTAGCGCCTGCTCCTGTCCTTGTTTGGGAGATGCAGCCTTCCTTCCCGCATGTGATCACGACCGCATCCTGCACCTTGCCCGCTAGGCACTGGGCTGCACGTTCCAGCTCAAGGAGCTGGTCGCTGCAGTCCTCGCTCTCGTTCATCAGCTTCCGAGCGATTCCCGATGCCTCCACCTCGTTGGGGAGGAAGAAGTCGACGCGCTCGAGCACCCGAGCGACCCCGCAGTCCCAGAGGTCCGAGGCGTCGCCGTTGGTGTCCAGGGAGATGGTGAGCTTGCAGGAGTTGCTGCTCGCCTCCTCCCTCAGCTTGTCCAGGAACGCGGGGAGCTGCTGCTGGAGGGAGGGGCAGGAGTAGAACCCTGACACATGCACGTGAAGCCTCTTCCTCCTGCAGTCCACCTCGAGGATCTCCTGCAGGTGCCCAACCCCTAGCTTGCTGGTAGCGCCGACGTGGGTGACGAAGCCACGGTCGTTGCTTCCCGACAGGACGATGCAGACGCCGGTCGAGGCCTCAGAGTCTCCCGAGCTCTGCGTCCTGTCTTCAACGTTGGAGTCGGCCAGCTTGGAACGAAGGAAGCGCCCGAACTCGTCGTCCCCCACGAGCCCGTAGAAAGAGCAGGTGTGGGGGGTGCCTCGGAGGAGCTCGCCAAGGTGAATGGCGACGTTCAGCGCAGATCCTCCGGGATGCTGGGAGATGGACGGACAATCCACGTCCGACCCCCATGAAGGCATGCGATCGAGGGGGCAGGCGAGGATATCGACGAAGGCATCTCCAATAACGCAGATGTGTGCAGTCTCCATGCTATGCCTACGATCGCCTGCTCTCCATACGCCTGTAGCTGCCTCAGTCCTCCTCATCCAGTCCTCCTCGTCCTCCTCGTCCTCCTCGTCCTCCTCCCCCCACCTCCTCCCTCTCTCACCAGTCCTTGCTCACCTGCGTCGCTACTGGTCCTCCTTTATACCGTGTCCTGAGACCGCCAGAGGGTCAAATTGAACCTCATGTAAACGATGGATTATACAATATTTCTTTAAAATTTCAAATTACAGTCAATAAACATCAAAATATAACCAGCGTTTTAATCACCATGGAGTATCACAGGAAATTTACAGGATCCAACATGCTTAAGTTCCTAAAGCGAGCGGGCGATGGGGAGGCGAGGGAGGAGGAGCAGAAGAGGAGGAGAGAGGAAGAGGTGGAAGAGAGCGATACATCGTCAGCATCCTCAGGTAGACTTCCTCGCTCCTTCCTCTCCTGGAACGCCAACAGTCTGGTGAACCGATGCAAAGAGGAGGAGAACATGAGAGGGTTTTGTGACCTCGTCCTCAAGCTCGAGCCTGACGTCATCGCGCTGCAAGAGGTCAGGATGGTCGCGTCAGCTCCTCCTGGTTCCAAGCGCGGGGATGGGAGGAAGCGCGATCGAGGCTCTCCTCGTGACAACGAAAAGGAGTGTAAGGAGGAGCTTGAGCTGGTGGCGAGCGCGCTCAGAAAGGAGCCCCTCAGCAACTATGTCGTTAGGTGGTCCCTCGCTGACTGGAGGTATGCAGGAACTGCGTTGATGATCCGCAAAGGCATCAGGAAACCTGTGTCGTTCCACTACAACCTGGACCTCGGGCAGGAGCACGACGAGAACGGGAGAGTCTGCATGGCGAAGTTCGTGAAGGACGATGGGAAGGAGCTGCTTGTGGTGAACACGTATGCACCCAACAATGGATGGAAGGAGGAGAGCAACTTCGCCAAGAGGCGAGAGTGGGACACGAGGCTGCTGAGCTTCGTGAGGACATGCAGGGAGCGGGGGATGGAGGTCGCGTGGGTGGGGGACATGAACGTGGCACACAAGGACTGTGATGTCACTCATCCGGACTTCTTCCGGTCGCAGAGGAACGATCGCGATCGATCGGCAGCGAAGCCCTCGAGCGGCGATGCGGGTCAGCCTGGCTTCACAGCCAACGAGCAGGAGAGGTTCAGCCAGGTGCTGGAGGAGGGATCGCTGGTGGACGCCTTCCGCCTCTTGCACAGCCCTGAGGAGTTCACATCCTCGGACGATCCTGCATGGACGTGGCGGGGTCAGCGCACCTGACGGACAAGTATCACAACCGGGGGATGAGGATAGACTACTGCCTGCTGTCCACGAGCCTCGGCAAGCGGGTGAGGGAGAGCTGCGTGGTCGGGAGGGGCAGGAAAAGGGAGAGCTTCTTCGGGAGCGACCACTCACCCATCTTCACGGCTCTTTCACCGGAGGACGGGGAGGGGGAGCAGGGAGAGACGGAGGCAGCATGCCAGGAGGCAGGCGCCGCCTCCTCGTCTCCTGACGGCATCCGGCATGAGCCAGAGAGCAGCAGGTTCGTGATGCTCGTCCCTGGGGCCAGCAGCGAGGATGCACCCCTCCTGACCTACAGGCTGAGGAAGAAGGACGGGAAGACGGTTATGGACATGGAGCATACCTTCACTCCCTCTGCTCTCAGAGGGAGGGGAATAGCAGAGAAGCTCTGTGTCGCTGCCTTCGAGTACTGCTCTGCGAGGTCGATGAGAGTGATCCCCTCCTGCTCCTACATCCGCGACACGTTCCTGGCCCGGAGGAAAGAGTTCCTGTCCCAGGTCGTCTGATCAGGGAGGAGCTGGGGGGCGGGGGAGGCGGACGATGTCGGAGCAAGGTGACGAGCAGCAATAAAAGTTCCTTTCACCGTAGAGCAGGATGTCGAGGTCTGTATAAGCTAGAACAAGAGCACGAGCCTCTGAGCCCGAGGGAGGAGGAAGCACAAGGGGAGGAGGAGGAGGAGGAGGAGGAGGCCTCTTGCGGAGTTTGGGGGCTCATTCCTTTGTCCTCACCCGCGGTAAGTCCGCGCTACCACTAGGAGATACTCCTCCTCCTCCACACTCACATCGATCTGCATCAGACTGTCCTGCCCGTGCGGGAATATGTTCAGCACTGCCATCCAAACCTCCCCTTCCTTCACCCCCGTGCAGACCTCCTCCACCAGCTCCCCCTCCTGGTACGCGCTCACTTCGAAAGAGGCCACTTCACACCCAAACATACTCCTCGTCTCCTCTTCGATCTTGCGCTGCAGCAGGTCTCTCATGCTCTCCCGCGCCACCTCTAGCGGCACGAAGCTGTGCATCATCCAGGCAGCATCCACGTGCCCCAGGCTGACCGCGAGCTCCATGGCGGAGGTGCCCGAGGCGTCGAGGAGGGCAGGAGGGCAGAGCTTCTCCTCCAGCAGCATCTTGGCGATGTTGTTGTGGCCCTCCATCACAGCTCGGTGGAGGAGGGAGAACCCATCCTTGTCCAGCTTCTGCGCCAGATCCTTCCCATGCGGCTGCGAGCAGAGGCTCGACAGCACTCGCGGCATGCCCTTGCTGCATGCCAGCTGCAGAGGGAACAGCCCATCCTTGGTGGGGAGGTCGACGCCCGAGAAGGAGCCAGCCTCCAGCATGTCCTCCACCACCTCCTCCCTGCCTGAGAGGATGGCACATGTGATCGGCGTCATCTGGAAACCATCTCACTCAGCACAGAGCATGGGGAGGGGAGGCAGGACCAGCACCTTGAAGTCGTCCTGCTGCTTCATCATGATGCCGCATGCCACCCTCGCCGGCTTCCGCTCCAGCAGCATCCGCGCCGCCTCCCTATGGCCGTGCATGCACGCATGATGCAGGGGCGTGCGAAAGCTTGCGTCCATGGCGATGGCGCTCCATGGGTCCACTCCTAGGATCACATCCAGCATGTCGATGGCTCCTTGTCGAGCGGCCAGGCACGCAAGAGGCTCGGGGCTGTTGGAGAGGAAGGAGATGTCGTCGCTGGACGAGAGGACCTCTCTCAGCTTCTGCGTATCCCCTTCTCGGAAAGCTTTCGTGGCAGCTCCCGCCATGCTTGGCTTGTTCCCTCCCCACGACATGAGGGGGAGAAGGGAGAGAAGGCGGGGAGAGCAGAGCAAGCAGGCAGCAGGTGAGGAAGAGGTGTAGGTCAGGCGAGGTAGTCAGAGACAGGACAGGAGAAGGTAGCAGAGGGGGAGGGGGGCGTCGGGATGGGGAGCGGGAGGCAGGGGGCGGAGGGTGGGGGAAGGCAAGCGGTCAGTTGGAATTTTTTTGTTGGGAGGAAAACTAGGAAATGCCGTTCCTTGGAAGGAGCAGCGAGGCGGGGCAAGGACGGGGAGAAGGAGGGACGGGGAGAAGGAGGGACGGGGAGAAGGAGGGACGGGGAGAAGGAGGGACGGGGAGAAGGAGGGACGGGGAGAAGGAGGGAGGAAGAGGGAATGGGGGCATGGAGGAGGAACGTGAGTAACGAGCTTGCGAACAGGGGAGGCGGTGAGGTTTCAAAGTTCATGGCGATCATTTCATTCAAGGGCGACTACGACGCGTGCTCCTCTCTCACTTCTTCCAGATCCCCTCTGCCTCGATCTTGCCAATCTGCAGGAGCATGTCATTTGGCATCGTCCTTCTCCTAGCTGGCTATGGAGAGAGCGGGGGGAGCAGAGCGGGGATGGCGGCTGGG